>NC_133221.1:31944088-32219088 GCF_040436345.1 Pagrus major
TGATAATGTGAATGACAAATGAATGGCCAAATAAGCGTATAACTTCTAAAAGTCTTATTTAATAACCTCCAAACATCATGCATCGCACATTGTATAACTGGGTAATAAAATGTTGTCTTTCAGTTCACATCGCCACTTCAGAAATTGATTTAGCTGCTTAACTGGTTGCACTAATAAGCAACATCGTACATTTCAGTAATGTTAAGTTCTTGGGGGATTTATGAACTTTGATCTGTCATACGCTCTTCTGTCCTATCATGTCATACACATATTTGTTGCATGTCCAAAACCTGTGGATCTGCAGGCAAAAAAGTTGTCCTGTTTTTACTCTTATTTCTAACCTTTTGTTAAAGGGTTATTGTCCATCCATCCATTCATTAGCTAAACTCTCTTATCCTTATAATAAAAAATAATTATAATTAATTACATTTCATAATAGAGGATACAATATATATATATATATAAAATGTTACAAGCCTTTAGGCTATAGTCAATATCAAACCATTGCTTTCCATCTTGTAGAAGTCCAGAGTTGAAACTAAACCTTTACTGAGAGACCAGATAATCATTGTCTGGTTTTAAAACTATGAGCTGAGGAGTGCCATCTTGGTTATACATTGTGTTGTCTTTCTGGGCAAGGTTTCTGCTGGAAAATGTGCATTTTGTTCCATGCGTGTGCATATCAGCACCTGTTCTGCAGTTCATAAACACTGTCAGCATTTATCAAACGTAATAAATAAAGTGAGTTGTGTTTCAATCTCACGTTTGTCAGGCACAAAGTCAAAGAACAGTGCTGGACGTGGCTGGTAAATAAAAAAACAGACCAAGAGCTGCACTGGCCAGCTAGGTTAGCTAGACAGACACGAGAGAAATGGACAGCTGATAGGTGGTCTTTTTCATGAAGTTTTTTCGTGGCTAAGATAGTTTTGCCGCATTGAAGTTGTAAACATTGACAAACCGCTTTGATAGGAGAGGGAGGTGGCACTTTTCGGATCATTGTGAGACTATAGTGGGCTGCCAGAGCCCAGTTTATTTATGGGAAATGCTGTAATAGCCCCCTGCTAGTGAGTTGAACTCACTATCCATGCATCCAGGGGACACACCATATTTTATCCCTGATAATGCTAGATTGTGAAGAATAAATCGGTATTGAAATAATCATAAAAGGAAACTCGCTATCAAGACAGAAAAAAAAACTGCTGGTCACCATTTTGGTCACGATCTGCGGCATGTTTGCATATCTCAATCATCATGGCATGATGCTTTCTGCTGCAACAACACCAAATCAACCACCAAGCTACAACTAGTATTTGTTAATAAACTAACTGGGACACTGTCAAGAATTATCAGCGCTGATCGATGTAATGTTGTGAACTTTAAGCCCCCTGATCCAGAGGGTGGTGGTAATGCACCTCAATGCAGTTTGCCAACTGCCATTTTAAACAAAAAAGGAGAAACTGCTATCTTGCTCTGCAACTAGCATGCCAGCCCTACTAGTGATTGTTTGTCCAGATCCACAGATTAAAAAACAAATTTTCTTGCAATTAACGACCAGGATGCAAGGTTTATCATAATGGTGTGTTCTATAAATGGTTAAAATTGTGGATACTGCAGCAACAAGCTAAAGGGGCTTTCTCTTATTTCTTTTCTTTCTTTTTCTGTTCCTCTTCTAGTTTACTGATTTGCTTAGCTGAACAGCCAATAAGTGTGATTCCTCTCACTGACGGGCTGAGTATGGTCTAGAACTGCTAAATAGAAATTGACTTAACTTGACCACCGATTGAATGTGCTCAGTCCGCTGAAAAGTTGCCAACAAGCGGGACACACTGCAACAAACTAGGGCCACAGATGCTCACCAACTGCCGACCATCAGCCTGGCATGTCAGGACCTGTACCGCCCACAGGTCTTTGAGCTGATTCCCAGTTTATGGCTGAGCAGCTCCATTGTGGCTACTCTCCATCACCTGACTGTTCTGTGTTTTTCTGTGGGACAGGTCCATGCCATCAGTGAGTCCAACCGGTTTGAGGCGGAGATCCGCCAGGAACAGGAGGCCAAGAAGAAGCAGGCTGAGGAGCAGAAACAGAGACGCGCTGCCTTCAATGACCTTAAGTCAGCCTTCAAATGAATGCCTCTCTCTCCTCTCAGGACCTGTTACTGTGTGTGTTTCACTAAAGCTGTCAGTATGTTAATGTGTGTGTGTGTGTGTGTGAATGCTCTATGTATGCCAGACAGTGGTGGTCCCAAGTCAAACACAGGCTCAGTGACTCAAAGGCTTGTCATTAGTTTACAAAACAATGGAAAAATCAGTGCTGTTTATGCAGATAATGTATAAAGCATCATTGACTCATCGTCTAGAATCATCTATTCATTTAGCTTTGTAGCTCAGTAACAATCTAAAACATCAAAAACACAGATTCAATACAGGTTTAATGCAACTACAACAGTTAGTAGATCAGTTGTACAAAACTAAATGAATGGATGATTCTTACAGGAACATCAAAGAGACAATTGTTACCATCTAATATCAACTTTGAGGTCTCTGTATTGGCACAGTGAGGGTGCTGACGTACAGGGTTCTAGCAGGAAATAGTTGAGATGATTGTCTTCATAAAACATATCCAGAATAGTAAAATCCTGCCTCATGGCATAATAAACTGCTGTGCAGTGTTTTGGAGTCTAATAAGCCTTCAGACTCGTGGATCTTTAACTCCATTTGGCCTTCCTGAGTTGTATATGTTTGTTTCACCTGTTTCACCAACACATGTTGTTGGCTGTTTTCAGTGCGAACACCCAGTACCTGCTGTGTTTGCAGCTTAAATCTGTACCCAGTGTCCAGTTCTTGGTATTTGCATAGACTAGTGATGAAAGCACTTATTGCACTGCTTAATTGTCAGTCAACTTGTTTGTCTTTACTCATTGCTGAACTCAGATTACATCCACAGTAACACGTATCCGTCACTCCAGTCAGCGTTAAATGTTGAACAAATAACTGAGCTCTACATTTTTACTGTCAGCTCTTATTTTTGTAAAATGGGTTTGGAATTTTTTAGAATTAGGTAGTTGGGGTTTGGGATGGTTGTGGTAGTGGTAGTGGTCATTTATCAGGACCATGTTTTGCATGGGTCTGACAGACAGCTTTAAATTAAGTGTTTTGTAGAAAACAAAACTTTTAGTTTCAGCTATTATTCCTATCAGCTCTGTCAACATTGTATAATCTACTTCAGTGCTCAGATGTAGGGGCAATAGAGATTTGCTGTGGGCTTGGAGTTGAGACCAACCACATAAGCCATCAGACAATTCTAAAGTGTCAAAATCAGGAAGCTGGAAGTGGAAGTTAAACACCCACATGGTCTAGAGACTACATCCTGGTTCTAGATTGATTGTGTTTACTGTAGTTGAATATAAAATTTTATTTTCAGAACAGTTCAGTGGATTGATGGTTTGGACTTGTGTTCCCTGAGCTCATAAAATATAGTGAGTGAAATGTTTTCATGTACATGATTGGAATGATAGCCAAAACTATGCAATTAGGGCCCAGGTGTTTCTTTTTCTTTTTTTAAAGAAGTGTGGTAACACTTAATAGTGACCATCATTAATGGTAAATGAATAGTTAATTAAAACTTTAGTAAATAGTTATCTGACTGTTAACAGCAATGACAATGCTTTGTAAAACATTTATTAAGTAATTGTAAAGGTTTCTAAACATCAGTTGCATTTCTATAAAGACCATCTTAATAATGTTTATGGATGAACTACACAGTATATGTTAGGGGTAGACTGATTATCAGTCTAGCTGATTATTGAGGACAATATTCAGCATTTTTACAATTATCGTTACTGGTGATTTTTGTGTCTAATTGCTGATAAAATATGTATTTTTTAAAAATACAGTATTTTTGTCACCACTCTATGGTCACAGTGTGCACAACACTGATGTCAAGAATAATGGCTGATCAGCACTAAATAACTGAATATGCTTGCTAGTTATCAAATACATGAAGTGGAGTAAAAGTATTAAGTAGCAGAAAATGGAAATACTGAAGCAAAGTATCTCCAAATTGTACATAAGTAGTACTTGAGTAAATTGTAGTTGTTGTTCCATCACTGGCTTATTCTTGACTTTGAGACTAAGATGTTTATTTTTCCTGTAAACGTATATCGGTTCCAATTTTTGGCTTTCAAAGTGTTATGAACATGGGTTGCAACTTTACGATAAACAGTTGTTTAATAAATGGTTTATAAAGCATCATTGTTAACAGTGAAATAACTATTAACTAAATGTTAATTTAATATTACTTTACCATTGAATAATGATGGTTATGATAAAGTGATGTTCCCACTGTATGCTCTTGCCCTGGCATGAGCCTGGAGCACGCATTATCATTTGTGCCATGATACCAGTTAGACCAGTACAATTTGTGGTGGTTAAAATGTACACTTCTTTACTTTATCCACTGCCAGGCTGTTAAGCCATCAGTAATGTAGATTTTGACCATTTGCCATTGTGGCATTGTGTGTGTCAGCACTCTGTAGTTGGCCAAATATGGTAAGGAAAGGGACCAGTGAGTTCCGGCAGAGATTTGAATAGTGCTTCCTCTCATCTGAAATGCTGTGTTCATGTCCTATTAGAAGAAGTACAGTATTACTTATTTTTCTTACTAAGATATTCAAATCCTTGTCCAGGAATTAAAATGAGCCTTGAATGCCAATCAGCTTATTCTTGTTTATTGTCTATAATCAGGTAAATCTTTTTAGCCAAGTGATTTACACAATTTGCTCTTGGCCATTTGATGTAAGTGTCTTAATCAAGAGATATTAGGTTTAACCTTTATAGATTTGTTCACCTTAATTCAACATTATTGTTTGTCTTTTAAACTTACAGTGTTAATCCTAAAGATTTTTTTTGTGGACTGAGCTCATGGATGCACCTCAAGCAAACCAGCATAATAACTATTAGACCATAGATTATACAAATAATGGACTGCTGTTTATTTGACAGATAATCCAGCAGTACCACGTGTTCTTTAAAACAAAAACTCATCTCCCACAATGATATGGGACCACTAAGCCTGCTGGTACAGTACAAACAGCTAGAAACTACAAACACATCATTTGTTGAAATAGGTTGTAATGTAACTTATATAGTCCAGTCATTTAAACCCTGTGTGGTTGTGTCCTTATAGAGTCATTAGGGTCACGTGAGCTGTTGACCCACCCAGCATTCATGTGAGATTGTGAAACTCAGAGTTCACACGTGACCTCAAAGACAGTTGTTCCAGTTTGACATAGATGGATTCCTTTACTCCTCATTCAAACCATCTGTCTTCTCTGGACAAGATGTTTACATTGTTGTCCTCAAAGGAATGATTTTTCTCCCTCAGATGTAAGTGGACAGCAGAGTCTTGACCTGAGGAGTTGGCCCTCCTGTGTTGTGCCAGACGACCGTCTTTGAACAGAGGAGGTGGCCTAAGACATTACTTATCACCCACCTACAATGCAGTACTGAGTTCCCTCCCAGACAGCTTAACAACCATTCACACCTGGGCTCACCTAGCCCTAGCAACTAGCCCTAGAATTACCATGACCTGGATGACATCATCAACATGACTCTGTAAGGACACACCCACACAGGGTTTAAAGCCTGCAACTCCCCTCCAGTTAGCAGGGGCGGTCGGCCAATAGAGGGCAATCCTTGAGCCATAAAAAAATAAAAATAATAAATGAAATTTATTATTATCATCTTCATTTTTATAATTTTCTTCATAAATTAATAAACTTTTTTTCACAACAGTGTGTCCCGTTTCTGAATACTTTAGTCAAAGCAAGCCATGTATGTATGTCCCTTTCAGTGTGATTTCAGTCTGGTTGGAAATCACCCAGACCGCTCTGAACAACTTCCACTCTAAAGATTTGGCTGTAGGCATAACAATTCATTCTCTATGGCTTCCGTGAGGGCTTGCACTAACTTGTTTCCGTCAGATGCGGCATTCACATGCTCCTTGGATGGTCCCCTTTCAGACCTAGAAAGTTTTTCTTTCGACTAAACACAGACTTGTTTCTTCAGCACAGTCCACATGTTCTCGATGGGGTTCAACTCAGGACTTTGGCAAGTCCATTGGAAGGCCATTCCAACACCTCAATTCTCACCTGATTTAAACATTCCTTTACCACTTCTGATGTGTGTTTGGGATCATTGTCCTGTTGGAACACCCAACTGCACCCAAGAGCCAATCTTCTGCTGATGGTTTGAGGTTTTCCTGAAGAATTTGGAGATAATCCTCCTTCTTCATTATTCCATTTACTTTCTTTAGAGCAGCAGATCCACTGGCAGCAAAACAGCCCCACAGCATAATACTACCAGCACCATGCTTGACAGTAGGTGTGGTGTTGTTGGGGTTAAAGGCCTCACCTTCTCTCCTCCAGATATATTGCTGCTCATTGTGGTCAAACAACTCAGTTTTTGTTTCATGTGACCACAGAGTTTTCCTCCAGAAGGTTTTTTCTTTGTCCATGTGATCAGCAGCAAACTTCAGTCCAGCTTTAAGGTGCTGTGTCTGGATCAAGGGCTTCTTTCTAACACGGCAGCCTCTCAGCTCAGGTTGAGGTGAGCAGGGGATAGTTTGTGTTTTTTTCCTGATGGTGGCAGTGACACAACTGTGCCATGCACTTTATACTTACAAACTGTTGTTTGTACAGTTGATCTTGGGACCTGTAACTGCTTTGAAAAGGCTCCAAGTGACTTTACTGACTTGTTCAAATCAATAATGTGCTCTTTCAGATCAATGCTGAGCTCTTTCCCATTGTGGCTGAGTCTAATGGGTGTATCAAACAAGCCCTATTAAAGTGGGTTCAGAAAAGTCACCAGCTGTTATCAATCAGAATCACTCAGAAGAAGTTAAGAGGCCGTGCTACAACGACTCTTCTGCATATGCGATTCATACATGTATCATTCCTGTCAATAGTGGACCAGCAGTGGAAAAAAACTGCATACTGTATGTGTAGCACTGGGCAATTACTATATGAACATTTATTAACTATATTGTGTTAATAATATGGGGGGTTGGGTTAACAAGGGGGCATTTTGGTAATTTTACTAGCAAGGTGGAAGGTGTCCCCCCCCCCCCTTAAATTGCCTACTGGATGTAATATACTGTGTGACAGTGAAACACTTCGCCTCACACTGTCATATTGTAGTTATCTTATGTATCATAAAAATAATAATATAAATGATGTCATAACCATATGGCCTAGCCGTATAAGATGTGCATATTGAAGGACTTTTTCAAACACACCAGTCAAATGACACCTTTCTCTATATGATCTTCAGGATTATCACTTTTTATTATTATTATTATCATTTTTAAAGACAGATTTGTTATCCTTATATCCTGTGTTTGCTTTGGAGCCATTATGTAAATGTATGAGTGAGAAACTTTGGTTAGTTCTGTTTAACCTAATATGCAAGCTGTCATACTGTTGGCTGTTGATGCATGCCAGCATTTTGACTGAATAATAAAAAGAAAAGGGTGAGGGTAAGAAGGACAGTTTCTTTGAAATGTCCTCCCAGTCCATTGTTGATGACTCAACCCAACTCAGATTTGGGTTTTACAACTTCATCTAGGAGCTGGGAGGACATTTGGATTTCAAAGTTGTTAAACAGGTTGTTTTCTTGTGTAAAGTGAAGGGTGGGGGGTGACTAGTTGTCATTTTGGGTTTTGTCAGATCTATCATGATTTTCTGATGTGTTTTAAAGCAGCATTATGTAACCTTTTTAACTTAAAATAATAGCTTCGAAATCATTTTGATGGTACAGTGTCTTGTAATAGGGTGAACGGTGTCTCTGTTACAGCCCCTCTGCCCCCATCAGTTGTGTGTTGAAGTAAACATGTATGTAACTCTGTGATCCTATCCTTTTCACTGAAGTTATATAGTGCAGAAACAAGACAACTTTATCATGACATAATTAGTTTTGTGTGTAGTTAGCACCTACAGTATGTCTGACAAATTATTACAGACCATGGATTTGTATTTTCAACAGTGGTGTTGCTCTCAGGCGCCAAACTGCACAAAATGCCAATTTCTACCTAATGTTGCTTTAAATACACAGTACGACTCATTTTGTTTTATTTTTCAGTTTTAACAGACATCTGTCCCCAGACAGCTAAAAACTGGTGGGTTGTTTCCTTTAATAAGACACTGGTCGCTATAATATTTAGATTTTTGTGCTGATATGTGGGTTTCTGTTGGTACTGATTTTCCAGAAGTATTTAAAAGAAACACCATCTTTCTTTTTGTTCTTAAAAAAAATAAAACAGGAAAAATAATGATTCTTAATTATATATGCAATTATTTTATTGTTGTTTCTTGTTGGTTGTTCTTTATTGATCTTGTCCAGAATTATACCAACAATGTGTTATGCAGTGGAGGGGTAACCTTCCGATTACTAGACGACCCGCTCTACCTCCTGAGCTACAGCCGCCCCAACAAAAGCATCAATTCATTTACAATATGTAAGATATGGCCAGAATCTTGAAGTAACTCCATCAACATAGTGTGAAGAACAACAGTGTTGATGTTATGTCTAAAACATCTATGTAATGTGTTTCAGAGGTGTCTACTGAAGTTAGCATGTTAGTCCTGGTCCATCCTGTTTCATAATACCACTTTGTAGCTCAAGAAGTGATAGTCTGATAGCCCTGTAGTTTCAGCTGGGAGATGTACTACATCTAATAATAAACAAATCCAATAAATAACAGCAAAATGTTGTAAGCACTTGTTTTTGTCTCTCTTCTCCATCATTGCATTATCAATGTCAATTTGTGTCTTTCTAAATATAATGTTAAACAATATAACATATATTCACATTTGCTAGTGATGATACAAACCATGATAAACGTGTACCTACGTCATCGTTTCCAAAAATGACTGTTTCTGCCCGTCCAGGTGTAAACACTGAAAACTGAGTTTCTAAATATCCTTACCCTGGCGTTTTCCAAAAGCTCAGTTTTCAATGTCCATTTACACGTGTACGGAATGCCAAAATGCATAGAATACACTCTAACAAATGATGTGCTGGCTCAACGTAAAAAATTGATGTCACAATTTGCATGGATATTTTTAAGTTATTTCAACTTTGCTAGTATTGAGTTCATGCCACAAGACTTCTCTAGTTAGGCCAACTCAATTACTTTAGTACAAGCAACATGATTTGCCTTGTCCTCTACAAGCTTATTTAAGTTGAACCAACTTCATTTTAATTGTGCTAAAATTACTCCTTTTAGTTATTCTAACTTATTTCTTTTCCTTTCATTCTACTCAGAAATGTCCATGCAAATTGTTACCTTAATTTTCTTTAGTATAAGAACTTATTTATCTAAGTCAGAATAAATCACACATTGAAATTCCAGTTTTATGATCTAACTGTTTATTCAAACACCAGTCAGCATCTCACTTACAGTAACAGTACAGTATATTGCCATTTTAATAGTACACAAAAATGTAGCCTTCATAAAATAAATCAGGAAAATTACAACATAAAATAGCCCAATTTAAGCAGCAGGTGGGCTACATGTTTTTCTATTAAATTAGGCAATTCTCTCATTTCATTATCTTCAGCATCTTCACTCACTGCACCCTCAGTATCACCCTCATCCACAGGATTGTCCCCTGCATTTAGGGGATTGACATACCTCTTCAAAAGCTCAGGCTTGAAGTCATCAATAGCGTGAGGAGTGTGTTTCCGGCTCCTATGAGAAGCAAATGTTCCATAAATGTTTGTTTTGAAAGGACAATTTTCAAAAACACAACACACAGTTTCCTGTTTCTTTAAATGACGGCCAATATGCTCAAAGTATTCTCTTTCTGTGGAGATAGTGTTTAAGGGGCAACATGGACATTTAAATGACAGTACAGTGGACAATGTCACTGTCTCACGGGTGGAGTGACTTCTTGACAGGTGGGTTCGCAGGCTGCCCCATGTTTTAAATGAGCAATAGCACTCCCAATAAAGACAAGGGAGAGATTCTCCACCATGACCATGTCTAAGTCTATAATGCTTTAACAGATCTGTCTTTCTTGGTGTTTCAAATTTGCAAATTTTACAGGCCCACTTCATTTTAAAAACTAGCGGTTCTGTTTAAATTACTTGAATTTAGGTCATTCAGAAGGCTGTGGTGCCTACAACTTGTGCAACTTAAGTACAGTAAATTTTATTTAACTGTTTTTGACTATTCAAGATGAAAAACAAGAGAAAATGCACGCAAACTACTGCAAAGAAATGGGCAGTGGGCAATTGCACACTCGTGCTGTTATAACAACTAGCTTAATAATGGTATGACCACTCCTGTGGCGTCTCAACAATATTCGCTTTGTCAACGCGGTTTTTAGACTGCACTTGCTGCTGCAATGGCTGACTAACAAACCGAATGTGTGCTCAGTCACCTACAACGGCCTAGCCATGAAGCTATTGCTGCTCAAACCTTCAACACTACTACAAATTTTAAATACATTTGAAAGAAACAAAGTTAAAACTACTGAAAACTAGTGCCAATTAACACCTGCCACTGTAAAACAAAACTTAACAAACACTAATGTTAGACCGAATTACTACCATTACTGCTAGCTTACACATTACCACTGCTGACTGAGAAAAAGCATCTAGTGTTGTGTAAAATGATTTCTTGTACTGTCTGCTGATGCAGTTATTAGCTGTTATGAATAAAACGAGTCAAAATTGTACTCACCAAGCCGTAAAGTTTGCAAACCGCATTTCTCCAACTCTGTGCTCTGCTCAGTTGTCTTCCAACCTTATGCTTCCAACAGGCATGACACATGGTCTGTTCACGCTAAACATGTCCGAGCAGGTCAGCCTTGTACTCAGCTTTTAACAAACACGGACAAGGATTTTTAAGTTGTGCTAACTGAATACACCTCTATGTTAAGTTAGGGCAGAAATATCTGTTGAAAATGCATGTATTATTGAGTTAAGACTATTTTATTTATTTTCATTTAGACCAACCTATTAAATTAAAGTGAAACTCTCGCCAAAATGCAACCTAGGCTTTTTTTGTGAATGGGTTTGAGTCAAACCTTCATGTAAAAGCATAATTACGACGAACGTGAGTTGTTCAAAAACCTTCTTTTTAGTAAACTCTGTGTACACAAACGATGTTCTCAATGCTCGTGTTCATGTGTAGAGACCCTGGTGATACTACGAGCAAAGTTTCATGTTGTGTCGAGTCTTCTTTGTGTTTTAAAAATAGCGATTTTAATGCTACCGTAAAGTTGCCCCTGCACACCATTGAAAGTGAGTTTGACCCGGAAACGAAACTACGGTGAATCTTAAAAGTGGCGTTTTCGTTGTAATTATGCTTTTACATGAAGGTTTGACTCAAACACATTCACAAAAAAAGCCTAGGTTGCATTTTGGCGAGTGTTTCACTTTAAGTTATAAACTCATTATAATGTATACACATAACAAACTTATTTTTTATGCAGGATAAGCTCTTGATTTTGAGCTATACTTACTAACCCCATGAATCATTTCTTAGAGTGTACCAGTAAATGTGTGGACAGGGCCTCAGAGGCTGTGTTCTGTCCTAGACTGGTGTCAAGCTGTGTTCACTGGGAGGCTGCTGTGCTGTGTCATGTTGACCATGGTGACTGATCATCTGAGGCTGCGGTGCATGCAGACTCCTGTCAGCTAATTGTGCCACTTAGCTCCCTGGCTAACTGAACTACTTGCTAATTGCTTCAGCCAAAAATAGCTACAGCAAATAATCCAGTGAGCAGTGATAATGCTGCCCCTTATTGTTTTGGAGGTACCTTTGATTTGGATATCTCTTGGCTAAATTTCAATAATTGAGGGTAACATGATGCTGGTTTTCCTGTTGTCTTTCCTTCCTTGTATTGTACGAACTGTGCTGTCTTGTTGTTTTGATTTTCAATAACATGCATCCTTAAGTTGCAATTAATTGTCTACAGTGTGTGCTATATTTCTGTTAAGAGAAAGTCACCTGAGACCCAGCCATTTGTCACAAATGGCTGGACAGCAGTGGACAAGCACAAATGATTTGTGCTTGTCCACTGCTGGTACACTGTAAAACACTTATTTATATAGTTTTGGCATAAATAAGAATTATGATTTGTCAGAAGCATTAGCTGTGATTCTTTAGAGTGAGAAAGATTTGGTAACTTTTCCCATTTAGTTGAGAACTGTAGAAAAAACATTTTTTAAAATTCTATCTTGACTTTATACCATGCTCCTCTACACTGAACAGTTTCAGTAGATTAATTCAATTAAGTTATTTTTGTCAGTGTCAAATCAGGTTAACTTAAAATGTTCTCGCATTCAAAGCTGTTTCAGAATAGATAATCCTGTTCAGTCTTGTCGCACAATAATGACCTGACTTCATGTCAAAATCGTTTGTGAGGGATGTGTAATATTTCGCCATCCGCTCAGTCTGTGCCTACAGCAGTTTGTCATTATGCCTCCACCAGTTGTTATAGCCTCAGTCAAGTAATAGACCATACCCGTGTTGATGTCGATGATAATGATTATGATGATGGTGGTGGTGGTGTGGCCTAAAGAAAGGGGACAGGAAATGCTGGTGGTTGACAGAAAATGCCTAACAGGAAAACTATACTCCAAAAAGTTTGAAATGATGCTGCTTAGAGTACTGTAGGGATGACGTGTATTTGTAGGCTAACCTGGAATATACAAGACATCACCCTGGTTCCCTCGACAAAAAGCCTATGGAATTTTTCAATTGGATTTAGGATTATTGCAGAAAATAAACTCAAATACAAGTTTATTATACTTACACGTTTTGTTCAGAAAGATGATGATCACAGATGAACACTACTTTTATGATTTTTGAAGCGTAAATGCAACTGCCAGAAATAAAAAGCTAGCGTAGGGCTACAAACCAACTACATCGTGGTTGCATGACTTCGTCACCACCATTATAGTCATTCCATGCCAACTCACCCAAAATCCAGAACTTTTCCCAGTTCATGTCATGGATTTTCCTGAAAAAAATAATGTTGAAACTTCTATTAAATTCATGGGACCTTACACAACCCTATAGCTGTACTCAATACTTTTTAAGTTATGAATGTTTTAAAATAATTTTAAACTAAATTTCAGCATTTTGGTGATTTCTTGCATGTGTATTCTAAACCTCAACAATCACTTATTTTTCACTGGTTTGGGTTGAAATCTGTCCTGAACATCTAACAGAACCTAAGGAAACTTGCCAATATTCATTCATTTAAATAGTTGTTGCTGAATGGTTACAGTAATCTATCACATCTAGAAGTTGCATAAAAAACTTAGTGCCAGAGATGCTGCTTCAGAGCTGAAAAACCCACTTTTGGGGTTATTTTCACTGTAGAACTTTTTTATGTGAAAGTGTTGATGCATCGTTTTATGCATTTTATGCAGCAAGGAATTTTCATACCATTGGAGTACTTCAAGCTTGAAATGTCACTTTCTTTGAAAGTTTAGAATGTCCATTCATTCATTGATTCACGCATCTACCAAAATACATTTGCATTGATTAGGGCTTTCAAGTGAGAAAAAAATGTATCTAATTAATTACAAGCTTTGTGACTAATTTTTAGTAGTTATAAATCACATATGCCAATATTTGCCATAATCATTGAAAAAATATTTTAATGCAAATGTGTAGATGTGTAAATGTGTGGTAGATGAATGAATAATTTAATAAATGGACATTCTAAACTATAAACTAGTATATCTAAATATTGTCATATGCAATAAATTGTGATTAATTAATCACAAAGTGTTAAGGGCTAGTCAGGGAAGTCAGGACCCAGTTGCAGAGTTCAACAAAAGAGTTTATTAAACAAGGAGGGAGGACAGTTCCTCAGGAAAATACTCAAAAAATAAAGTAACAACGCAAAAGCTCTCTAGGAAAAGTAGCAACTAAAAATCTCCATAGAAATGGGAAAAGACTCAGGAACAAAAGTACAACTGAAATGGTGTCGAGGCACAAAACTCACGATACAAAGGGACACAGAAGGAATAACTCGAGGCGAGGCGATCAGCTGGAGTCACACGATGCACAGGCTTGACACTGCAAGGCAAATGAATCATCCGGCACAGGAGACAAAGGGAGAGTGGCTTAAGAAGCCAACCAATTAGGGCAGAATGAGCTGCAGGTGTGCCAGGTGCTCTGTGCTCCAGGAGATTGCCCCGCCCCTTGGTGCACACTCTGTATGAGAGAGAGAGAGAGAGAGAGAGAGAGATGTTAAAACAAACCAAAACATAACATCAAAAATCAAGCCACAACAGTACCCTCCCCTCAAGGGGCGCCACCTGGCGTCCTACCTGGTTTACCTGGAAACCTGATGTAAAAATCCCGCAGCAGTTGCGGGTCGAGGATGAGGGAGCGGCTGACCCAGGAGCGCTCCTCGGGGCCGTATCCCTCCCAGTCGACCAGATACTGGTAGCCCCTACCCCGTCTGCGCACGTTCAGAATCTGGTTGACCGTGTAGGCTGGGTGGCCGTCGACGAGAAGTGGGGGAGGCGGTGGAGGTGCAGGAGGCTGGAGAGGGCTTTCGGTGACTGGCTTGAGGAGGGAGACGTGGAACACAGGGTGGACGTTTAAGGAGGCTGGGAGGCGGAGGCGGACAGCACTGGGGTTTATTATCTTCTCCACAGGATAAGGCCCAATGTACCTGGGGGAGAGTTTTCGGGAGTCGGTCTGGAGGGGGAGGTCTCGGGAGGAGAGCCACACTTGCTGACCCACCTGGTAGTCGGGTGAGGGAACCCGAAGTCGGTCCGCCAGACGTCGGTTGCGCTCAGCCGTTCTGCCTAATGCTGCACGGGTCTCTCGCCACACGCGTCTGACCCGGCGGAACTGAGCATGGACAGAGGGGACTGCTGCGTCGGACTCTTGGTTAGGGAATAAGGGGGGCTGGTAACCGGTGTTGATCATAAATGGCGAGAACCCGGTGGCTGAGCTGATGAGGGAGTTGTGGGCATATTCCACCCAGGGCAGGTGTGTAGCCCAGGATGATGGGAGGCGGGAGGCGACGCAGCGTAGAGAGGACTCTAGGCTTTGGTTGGCCCGTTCAGTTTGCCCGTTAGACTGGGGATGATAGCCGGAGGTGAGGCTGGAGGTGGTTCCCAGGGCCCGGCAGAAAGCCTTCCATACCCGCGAGGTGAACTGAGGTCCGCGGTCCGACACAATGTCCTGTGGAATCCCGTGCAACCTGAAGACATGTGTCACTAGTAGATTAGCAGTCTCCAAGGCGGTGGGGAGTTTAGGGAGGGGGACAAAATGAACCGCCTTGGAGAAACGGTCAACCACCGTGAGTATGGTGTCGTTACCTTCGGAGGGGGGCAGTCCGGTAACAAAATCCACTGCTATGTGTGACCAGGGACGTGGAGGAATGGGCAGAGGTTGTAGGAGCCCTGCCGGGGGTCGGTGGGAAGACTTGTTGCGGGCGCACTCTGTGCATGCAGCGATGAAGACCCGAATGTCAGAAGCCATGGATGGCCACCAGAAACGCTGCTGGACGAGAGCCAGCGTGCGGTGGACCCCTGGGTGGCAGGCTATCCTCGACGTATGCCCCCAGGTGAGCACTGATGACCTGGCAGACGGTGGCACGAACAACCGACCCGGCGGGCAACCGTCTGGAACCGTCTGGCCCTGCAGAGCTTCCTGAACCTCCTGTTCAACCTGCCAGCGAACCGCCCCCAGCACACACTCGGGATCCAGGATGGTCTCCTTAATGGGCTCCCCTCCCTCCAGGGTGAACTGACGGGAGAGTGCGTCCGGCTTGATGTTCCGAGACCCGGGGCGGTAGGTGAGGGTGAACTGGAAGCGACCCAGGAACAGGGCCCAGCGGGCCTGGCGGGTGTTCAGGCGGCGAGCTGTGCGGAGGTAGGCGAGGTTCTTGTGATCTGTCCAAACGATGAAGGGCTGAGCTGCCCCCTCCAGCCAGTGTCTCCACTCCTGCAAAGCCAGGACCACCGCCAAGAGCTCTCGGTTCCCCACATCGTAATTGCTTTCGGCGGGGGTGAGTCGACGTGAGAAGAAGGCGCAGGGGTGGAGCTTATTGTCTGTGAGTTGGCGCTGGGAGAGGACGGCCCCGACCCCGGAATCCGAGGCGTCAACCTCGACCACGAACTGCCGCTCAGGATCTGGGTGCACAAGAACAGGGGCGTTAACAAACATGTCTTTTAATTTCACAAAGGCAGATTGTTCTACAGGAGACCAGGTAAAACTGAGTTTCGAAGAAGTGAGACGAGTAAGAGGGGCCGCCAGGCGGCTGTAGTTCTTTATGAACCTACGATAAAAGTTGGCAAACCCCAGGAAGCGCTGCAGCTGCTTGCGGGTGGTGGAAGTGGGCCATTCTTTTACTGCTTCCACCTTGGAGGGATCCGCCCGCAGCCGCCCCTTCTCCACCACATAACCCAGGAAACTCACAGTAGACACATGAAATTCACATTTTTCAGCTTTAACATACAATTTGTTCTCCATCAGCCTTTTTAACACATCTCTAACATGAGTCACGTGTTCTTCCATGGAGCTAGAGAAAATCAAAATATCGTCAAGGTAGACAAACACAGTTTTGTTAAGCAGATCTCTTAACACATCGTTCACCAGGCTTTGGAAAACAGCGGGGGCATTAGTGAGTCCAAAAGGCATAACCAGGTACTCGAAGTGACCTAAGTGGGTGTTGAATGCTGTCTTCCACTCATCCCCCTCCTTAATCCTGATGAGGTGGTAGGCGTTCCTAAGGTCTAGCTTGGAGAAGACGCGGGCCGAATGTAAGGGGCTGAAGGCGGAGTCAATCAGGGGGAGTGGGTACTTGTTTTTTACAGTTATGTCATTCAACCCGGTGTAGTCAATGCAAGGCCGCAGGGTTTTATCTTTTTTCTCCACGAAGAAAAAACCCGCCCCCACCGGAGAAGAGGAGGGGCGGATGAGGCCGGCTGCCACGGACTCTGTGATGTATTTTTCCATGGCCTCTCGCTCGGGTTTGGACAAATTGAACAGCCTCTTAGTGGGAAGAGGGGCCCCTGGCAACAAGTCAATAGCACAGTCGTAGGGTCTATGTGGGGGCAGTGAGGTGGCAGAAGTTTTGCTAAAAACTTGGCTGAGGTCATGGTAGTCAGGGGGTACATTAATTCGATTACCTCGACTGCTGGAGCTGGATCTGCAGGCCTGGCGGGCAGAGCGGAACGGAGGCAGTGGGCGTGGCAGTGGAGACTCCAGTTGCGAACGGTGGCGGTGGACCAATCAACGTGGGGATTGTGAAGCTTTAACCAAGGGATTCCCAGAATGACAGAGTTCAGAGGTGAGGAGATTACATACAGTTCTAAATGTTCATGATGGTTACTGGAGAGTACCAATTTCAATGGTTCAGTTTTATGAGTCACCAGTTCTATGAGCTTGCCGTCTATGGCGTGTACCTTTTTGGGAGAGGACAGTTCATAAATAGGAATGTTGTTACTCTTCACAAAATTTCTGTCAATGAAGTTGTCATCGGCACCGGAGTCTACCAGCACCTGGACTGGAACCGAGTGTTCAGGTCCGTGAATCATACCTGAAACCTGAATTCTTGACGTGTGAGAGGAAGAAATGTGGCTCACCAGAGTCCTCTCTAGTACTGGTGAGCCCGGTCTTTTGGCAACTCTGGGCAGCAGGAAACGAAGTGGCCACCTTGTCCACAGTAGAGGCACAGCTTGTCATGCATCCTGCGTTGTCTCTCGGCTGGGGTGAGGCGGGCCCGACCCAATTGCATAGGCTCGTCAACTGGTGGCAGTCGTAGCTCTCGAGCGTAGTGGGTGGTGTCGGGCAATCCCGGAGTGGAGTCTGGGGAGCTGGGTTGAGTGCCAGAGACGAGCCGCCTGCTCCTCGTCCTCTGCCGTTCACTAGCTCTTTCCCTTATCCTATTGTCAAGGCGGATAGCTAAATCAACGAGGGAGTTGAACGAGTTACATTCCTCCCGAACCGCCAACTCATCCTTTAACTCCCCTGCCAACCCCTTAAAAAATATGGCTTGAAGAGCCGAATCATTCCACCCACTCTCTGCCGCTAAAATGCGAAAACTCACGGCGTACTCTGACACCGAAGAGCTACCCTGTTTGAGATCGAGTAACTGGCTTGTAGCCTGTCTGCCCTTTACCGGGTGGTCAAATACTCGTCTCATTTCGTCAGTGAATCGGTGAAAATCATTAACCAACTCGTGTTGTTGTGAAGATATCGCTAAGGACCAGGCTGCCGCCTGTCCAGTGAGCAAACTCATTATGAAGGCTATCTTAGCTTGAGGCGTAGCATAGGTGTGGGGTTGTTGGCTAAATACTAGCTGACACTGGTGTAGAAATTGTGAACAAGTACCTAAATCTCCTGAATACCTGACTGGTATGGGGATGTACGGCTCGCGTGCTTGCGGGGCAGGGCTGGGAGGAGGATCGTCGGCTGGGAGGTGAGCGGCGGCTCCGGGAGAGGAGACGAGCTGGTCCTGCAGGGCGGCCAACTGACCGCCCAGTTGTGAGACGCTGGCACCGAGCTGCTGCAGGTGTTCCATCACCCGCCCCAGAGAAGACTCATTCTGGTTTATTTTGGCGGCTTGCGACGAGAGTGCACGTTTGTAGTTGTCCATCTCTGCTGGGTCCATGCTCGGCCGGATGATTCTGTTAAGGGCTAGTCAGGGAAGTCAGGACCCAGTTGCAGAGTTCAACAAAAGAGTTTATTAAACAAAAGGAGGGAGGACAGTTCCTCAGGAAAATACTCAAAAAATAAAGTAACAACGCAAAAGCTCTCTAGGAAAAGTAGCAACTAAAAATCTCCATAGAAATGGGAAAAGACTCAGGAACAAAAGTACAACTGAAATGGTGTCGAGGCACAAAACTCACGATACAAAGGGACACAGAAGGAATAACTCGAGGCGAGGCGATCAGCTGGAGTCACACGATGCACAGGCTTGACACTGCAAGGCAAATGAATCATCCGGCACAGGAGACAAAGGGAGAGTGGCTTAAGAAGCCAACCAATTAGGGCAGAATGAGCTGCAGGTGTGCCAGGTGCTCTGTGCTCCAGGAGATTGCCCCGCCCCTTGGTGCACACTCTGTATGAGAGAGAGAGAGAGAGAGATGTTAAAACAAACCAAAACATAACATCAAAAATCAAGCCACAACACAAAGCTTGTTATTAAATAGATACATTTTTAGTCTTGAAAGCTCTAATTCCAATGCAAATGTATTTTGGTAGATGAGTGAATCAGTGAATAAATAGAGTTCCAGTTTCCAGTTTGTTATATTGATAGTCCTACTGAAAACATTGACTGTGAAAAGAGGGAACCATAAAGGAAAAATGCTGACTTATTTCTGGGTTTTAGGACTCATTCCTGTTGCACTCTATTTAACATTTTACTCATTTGCAACTGGAAGGGATTTTTCTCAGCCTGTTATAGACCCCATCGTGTTGTGCTGTCACTGGCTATTCTGTAACAGCAATATGCAGCAGACTCCCCTTCCTGCGGTTTTGGTTGATTTTACAGACCGGACGAAGTCAGAAAAGCATAAGCAGAGAGCTAATAACCTGAAACACAACAAAGGTGACACTTCTTATCTGGAAAATTTCACATGTGATGACACAATTCTCAAACATTCACACCACGCATTTGAACCATAGAAAAAAGACAGTATAAAGTCAATTGGATTCATTAAGTAACTAAATATGTCCCTGTCAAATTATTCCTTGAATTCAGCATCTTATTAAAGGAGTAATTCAGTATTGCATTTCCAGAGGAAGACAATAGACAGATTACAGTAACAATACAGTAGTCAACATGGATGCAGCAAAGGCCAGGATATCCTTGTCCTGACATTTTGTCAGTAGTATGGACCAAGCTCCAAAACCATTGGCCTCTAAACTTCCCAAAGTGCAACTCAATAGCAGGTTGTTGACACTCTCTGCCAAATACCAATGTCTTTTAAACCCAACAACCTTACTTTACAATACAATGCATACTTTAAGATAATGTAGCCTCCAACCCTGCTGAGATAACACTGATGGCATCATCAGACTTGACAAAGCTCCCTCAAAGACACAGATGACATTATACAGCTGTTTTCACAGGCTTTATATTACTCATGACTAATTAAGTTGTCTGTATTTGTAAAATAACCAGAATTCCCCTTTAATACTCAAACAGAGTTGAAGGATAATAAAATAGTGATAAAATAAAAATATAAGTATATACAGAAATATATTATCTACATTTATTACCTGTTTGTTTGTGGGCTGGTTTGTTGGATTGTCTGCAGGATTACGCAAAACCTGCTGAAGAGATCTCCACCAGACTTGGATGGAGGATGGGTCTCAGCCCAGGATAGACCCCAGTAACTTTTGATGCTGGTCCAGATAAAAGGATGGAGTCAGTGATTTTTTTCTTACTTTCTTTAACTTTGTCAGATAGTTTTTCTAAATTATTTATCAGGGAACAATTCTCCTTGGTGAAAAAAAAGGTATTTAGCTGGCTGGATGTGTTTGAATGGGTCTGTGAATAGGCGAATGTAATAAGTGTTGCAAGGCACTTTGAGCGGTCAGTAGACTGGAAAAGTGCAATAGAAATGCAAGTCCATTTACCATTCTAGTTTGTAGAAGAAATTTAAATGGGGCGAACTGTTTGTAAATGACTGTTCAAACTGGAGAACAAAGTATTATGAATATTATTTCATAGTTAAACAACATCACATGATATTGGACAAATGAGAATCCCCGCAGCAGCCGTGTACAGCGTGTTGTGCGGGGTTGACCAATGATGTCATGAATGTATATATGAAATAGAAACAGGTTAAAAGCACTATTATATTGCAGTGCATAGTCCCACTTGTCATTGTCTCCCTGTCGACTGTGAACACGAGGGGCCGTCAGTAAGTGAGTGCCACATTCAGGGCTCTCAAGTAACACTGCTCTCAATAGTGTCACTGTCAGCTCCACACGATGGCTAATGTTCTCAAACAGCAGCCTCTCATGGAGGACCAGAACGACAGGTAGGGCTCAAGCCTGTATGCATTTTTCCTTTAGATTCTACTGCCTTATATGAAGTATATAGAGTAACATGTGGCTGATACTGTTTCAACTGCATGTCATATGCTGTTCATTTCTGCTGTCATTCTTAAAATGTTAAATGTAGTGTTCTATGGACTATGCATTGCATTATACTGTATCTATATACTCCAGAATATTTCTCCATCTCAACAAAAAGTGTTATGACTGTAATTCTCTTTTTCAAGTTAAAAAAACAAAAGAGAGCAACTTCAGTTGTGTGCTATATGTACTGTGTGTTCACATCTCATTTTCTTAGTATTGAATTTGTAAAATAATGACTCTTTCATCAGTTTCTACATTTTCTCCTTCTGTAATCCTACACCATTTTTTTTTGCCTACCAACCTATCTCCCCTTTTCTAGTTAATTGAGCTAGATGGCAGCTTTGGCATTGAATCTCTTTCAATGTAGCATTGCTTATGTGCTCTGTGATATGTCATTTACATACAAACCTGCTCACTGAGGTTAAATTATGCATCTCAACGTAAGCTATCTGTTTCCACACTACTGTGTGTCTGTCTGCTCTACTTTCTGAATTCAATCTGTCCTCCTGTGATACTGACTCTTGTCACCAGCATCTGCTCCCTCTTCCCCCATCAGCTAACCAGCATGCAGCAGGAGCTGGGGCTCCACACCAGGTCCTCAGGTGCTGCCCTCCATTCAGCTATTTTATACATTGAGAAGCCTCTTACTCCAACTGAATACACCCCACACCTCACAAGCCACCATGTCCCTCAATGGTTCAGTTCCTAACAACAATAACAACACAAATATGGAGATCCAGACGGCCTCCAGAAGCAGGATGATAAACAACACACAGTGCAACAATCACAGAAGAGGTCAGTTTAACCTGTACAGTTCTCTGTGGTGTAGTAACAAAACTGCTATCTGGGATAGCATGTGACATCTTTAACCCCTTCCCACAATAGGATTAGAGAATGTCTTTTATGTTGAACACCTTACCTGGCCCACTTTTAGAGTAGAGCCTTCTCCAGCCTTGAAACACATGACAGATATGTCATGCCCCCCAATAATGACAGAACAAAAAACAAGTGTTTTCTAATTTACATGTATTTCAAGATCCGGTGGCTATGGCTAGTCTAGCTTAGCATAAAGATTGGAAGCAGGGGAAAACAGCTAGCGTAACTCTGTTAAAAAATGCTTGTCTTGTTGGTTTAACCTGTACATGACCGGAAATTTTGAAAGTTGGTGGTTTTAGGGGGATTTACATGCTGGATCTACAGCATGTAACATTTGTTTGTACCCCATTTTTATTTCTATACTTAATGTATTAATTAGTAAGCTTTAGAAGTGTTTCGCTTTGAGCTATGCAAGGCCAACCATGCAGTGACTCCATCTCCATACATGGGCACAGTCTGAACTTTAAGGTCAGGGGTTCCCAAAAATTAAAAAAATCAAGAGGAAATGTAATTCTAATGCTTCTCTTGCACTAAATTCATCCAATGACTGATGGACTATTGCATGACTTGCCAACAGAAAATAAACCCAACAGTAAGAGACAAAGATGCCAGCTATCAGAGTTTCTCCAGAGATGAGTCTCCAACAAAAACGTTGCTTAAAAGGTCATTAAACTGGTAAAAAAAAAAAGAAAGAAAAAAAAAAAGAAAAAGAAGACTTTATTGGTTATAAAATGTCAGAGTAAGCCTAGGTTAAATGATGCAGAGGCATAAGGATAATTGCAAAAGAAATCATCCTCCAGCAGCATGAATGATAAGAGCTTCCCCCAATGCTGTGCACATTTACCCAGGAGGCACAGCAGCTAGTGCAGAGGCGCATCAGTCAGGATCTAATGTTAATTAATGCTCTGTGTTCTTTTACACATCCAAAAGTTCACATACACACACACACACACACACACACACACACACACACACACACACACACACACACACATTCCTTATTGTTGGGAGTAAGGCCACCATCTTTCTGATGAATCCTGAGCACCATCAGAGCAGTCTGGAAAAAATTTATTTCACAAGCTAAAAGTTATATTCTGCGCCTGTGACTCTATAACATGGACACAAGACTGATACTGATCGTATTATATAACTCTCAGACACAAAGGAAACAATTGTTTTTTAGAGAATATTTAAGGAATTTTGACCTCCTAGTAGGGCTGGGCAATATGGCCAAAACTGTTATCACGATATGTTTTTTTATATTGATCGATGTCGATAATTATCACGATATACAGTGTATTTAACAATAATAATAATGTTGAATTGACAGTTTAATACACTTTAATGCCTCCTGTTCTGTAAGACCTGATGTGGTTCGGACGTGCGAGCAGATCACATATCAGCAGTGACATCTCTGAGCTGCTCCTCTAACTTTACCCTTCACTCTGCGTGGGGCTGATTTTTAACCGTGCTTATAGGCATCATATCTTTAGCGATACAGTACGTAACTGTGCTGGTGTCTTTGTGTCGCTTCAGTTTCTTCTCATATGGGGTAATGGCTGAAAATGCAGCGGCACCTGTTGGCTGTCGAACTGAAGTTTGACTAGTAGCAGCAGTGGGGCTGGGCTGTTGGCTACTTGAGGGGAGGCTGACGCTAGCATGATAGCGCTAACGCATACTTTCGGAGTACTGTTTGGGACGGTACCTTTCGAGATGATGGAAGAGGTTGGTGGTGTTTCCAGTTCTGCTGGGGACTGGTCGCCAACACATTTTGCACCTAACAGTGGTCTGTCCTTTGTCAGACTTCAGGTAGCCAAACTATTTCCAAATAACCGAAGTGGTATGACTTTTCTTCGGTACAATTTCTTCGTCTTTCGCAGTTTCCTCGCACTCGGTTTCGAGTGGACACACAGGTGGTCACTGTCATTCTGAGTTGTTGTGAGTTGGAAGGGCTGGAAACATGCATCAACCACATGCATCTGTTTCTCTGCTGTGCGATTGGCTGTTGGTTTAGTGTTTTCTAGGTAAAGGAAAACGGACTCAAAAATGACTGTATCGAAAATAAATGTCATAAATTTATCATCGTTATCGTGGAGAATTTTATCATGAAAATGATCGAGATCGTTTTATCGCCCAGCCCTACCTCCTAGATGTGTCAGGTTATCATCTGCCAAGCTGACAGAAATTCATGAAATCCTAGCCAAAGCTGCTCAATACATAGGATGCACATTCAGTGGTCTGGGGTGTGATGTCATCGGGAATTACTAAAGGGACATTATTCTCAGTTCTCAGTTCAAATTTACTCATAACTCATAACTCATAACAGCCTGTAAATACTGATTCTACCATATGCTATACAGTAAGGTAAAATTAATCTTTATCTGTTCAGGGATTCCGCTCTGTTTTGATGTGTTTGACATGTTTTTGATGTAATTTCTCTGTCAGATAATGGAGTCAAAGCCGAGGCCTCTTCAGGTCAGTCACACCCCATGAAGGCTTCCAGGACTCACAACGAGCTTCACAAGGAACTGCTACTGGCCCACAAGAGGTAGGTTCCATACAGGAGCAACAAAATGGTCAGATTTAATTGTCCATTCTGTGTAGCAACAGGGCACAATGAAACAATATATAGTGATCAACTCAAAGCAGATGTGTTACTGTCCAGTAGGCTACCACCTCTTGTTGGCTTATTGAAAAGAAAGTACCCACATCGGTGCATGTTTGAATGGTGTGTCTAATAAAGTACATATAAGATTAATGTTCAGTCTGATGCATTGATAAAAAATAGATACCCCTTGAACTGACATTTTCAGCTTAAATCAGTTTCTACACTTTTCAAGACGCCATGTTGTATTGGTGGCATGGCACTGCTGTTCTCTTAAACATTAGGCTTTAAGTATTATTTTCCCATGATAACTGCTTAATTTATCTCGGGATAACAAAGCTTGTCTTCTCAAGATCTTGAGAAAATTATCTCGCAATCTCGGGAAAACACCCTTTGTCATTCGATGATAATGACATAAGTAACTCATGATCTTCAGAAAACAATGTTCATTATCTGGAGATCTTGACAAAATTAACTCGCTATCATGGGAAACTGGAGGAAATAATATATTTGGCCCATGGCCATTTAGGGCTTCATTTCATTTCATTACAAAGAAGCATTATTCTTTTGTACATGAAAACATGAACAAAGGGCCATTAAATTCAATCTTATCTCAACATTTTGTTAGAACTTATGTGCTTTTGTGTCCATCATCAAAATGCATTTCATGCTCTATCCTCAATAATTCTTCTCTAAAGCAGCTGTCATTAAGAATGCATGAGAGTCTCTTTCTCTCTCTCACAAACTTGGAATTATACACCTTCTCTCCATGCTGCTGCAGCCCTTTAGACCACTAGGAGCATGAAGCAGTGTAAAGTGATATGTTCATAGGAGGACTGACCTGGCTCCACAATCAGCTGGTCTGATAGCACACACTGTGCCAGTGAAAGCAGTGGAACTTTTTGTTGTTGCCTGTTACTCTTACCTCACAGTTCACATACATCCGACCAAAAAACTTCTAAGCAGAACGTAAACACAGATTTATTTGAACATCTCAAATTTATCATGATCCTAAAATGGCTTTAAAAACAATCTACCATGAGTATTTTGGTTCCATGCAAACAGTAGCAGGAGACATGAACGTATCTCAGACAGTGATTTGGATTTTGACCCAATTTGTGTTGATGATGCATTTCACAACTGAACCATTTTCAGAAATTGGTTTAAGCCAAGGTGATTCATTCATTACTGATTTGCCCGGTTGCATTGTGTATGGATAGCAAATTCATTGTTGCCTTGGGTTATCATGGCTTTATGTGTAAGTAAAATCACAAGACAGCCAAATGTGGTACCATTACCATTCAAAGTGGCGCTGAAGATGATGGTCTCAGTACATCAGTAAATCTGTACATTGGAAGGAACTTTTAACCATCAGACAATCCACTCGTCAAGCTCACTTTTACCGAGCCTCTAATTGGAGGACCAGCAGATCTGAGTACTCATTAAACTGAGACAGCTGGGATTTCTAATCGTATCCTGTTGATTCATCTGGTGAATGTTCACTCTCTGGCCAACAGGATAGATGAACTGCTGCTCTTCAAAAGAGCAAACACAGACTTTTTCCAATCTGCTGCCCTCTGCTTTATCGAATCCTATCCGGTGGGCACATCCTAGACACTGCACTATATCCAACTCCTCCAAGCGTAACTTGGAGTAGTAAAGAAAAGATAACACTTGCGGACACCTGTGTCTGGAAGGTCCAGTCACTGGATAATCAGTATTTCTGGCAAAAAATACACTATGAAGACACACTCCAAGCAACTCTGTGAAAAGGTTATTGAAAAGTATAAGTCAGGGGATGGATACAAAAACATTTTCAAGTTACTGAACATCCCCCTGAGTTCAGTTAAATCCATCATTAAGAAATGGAAGGAATATGGCAAATGTGTAAATCTGCCTAGAGCAGGCCGTCCTCACAAACTGAGTGACACAAGAAGGAGACTTGTGAGGGAGGCCAACAAGACACCTATGACTACTCTGAAGGAGTTAAAAGCTTCAGCAGCTGAGATTGGAGAGACTCTGCATACAACTTCTAAATGCTGTATCACAGGCAACTGGACTTGTTTCAGTTTCTTAAAGACATTTCACTTCTCACCCAAGAGGCTTCTTCAGTTCTAACTAACTGGAGGGGAGTTGCAGGCTTTTAAAATCTGTGTGGGAGTGTCCTTACAGAGTCGTTAAGGACACATGTGAGCTCTGAGTTTCAGAGTCATTAGGGCCACTTGTGGGTTGTTGACTTAATCGGCCTTCATGTGGGTTGTTAGGGCTAGGGGAGCCCAGGTGTGAAGGATTGTTAAGCTGTCTGGGGTGGGAACTCAGTACTGCATTGTAGGTGGGTGATAAGTAATGTCTTAGGCCACCTCCTCTGTTCAAAGATGGTCGCTCCAGTTTGACATAGATGGATTCCTTTACTCCTCTTCTTAAACCATCTATCTTCTCCAGCCAAGATGTTTACATTGTTGTCTTCAAAGGAATTAATTTTCTCCTTCGGATGTAAGTGGACAGCAGAGTCTTGACCTGAGGAGTTGGCCCTCCTGTGTTGTGCCATTTGTTTATGGAGAGGTTGTTTTGTCTCCCCAATGTATAAATCTGTGTAGTCCGGGTTGCATTGAACAGCATAAACTACATTACTCGGTTTATGTTTGGGTGTTTTGTCCTCAGGAAGGACAAGTTTCTGCCTCAGTGTGTTGATAAGTTTGAAGTGAACCGGGATATGATGTTTATTAAAGATCCTCCTGAGTTTCTCAGATGTTCCCACAACATAGGGAACGAATTCCTTTTGCCACTAGGTGGTGCGCCGACCGTTACAGAATATTGGCATGTTAATGTCTTCAGGCTGGGGCTCATATCAAATGTGAAGTTTCGGGCAGATTCGAGCATTTACAGTGGAGTTAAAGCAACTTTCTGCTTCTTGGTGACACATTGGTCACCACCATACTGCCACGCTCACGCCATTGACAAAAGCTCACATGTGTCACAATACAACATCATCAAGGTGTTTACTCACCATGTTTGATGCAGATCAGATTGTCTGGCTTGGAGAAGGACATCACTGATTAAAATATGTAATTTCCTGCTGCCACTAGGGGGTGCTTTGATTGTAACTCAATATTTGCATATTAATGTATTCAGGGCAGGACTCTTACCAAATGTGTAAAGTTTGGTAAGAGTCAAACTGAGTATATCTATATTATTCATTTCTCCAAATTCTGCCTCTATCTTTTTTTTTTCTTCTTTTTTAGGTATACGGTTAAATAAATACATTTTTGAGTGTCAGTGTTATCATTAATTAGTTCATGGTCTCGTAACTCAACCACTTAACATCTTTTGTACTCTGTCTCCTTGTTTCTAACTCTATAAGTTCATTGGGTCATTCATAAACTCCATTTCCGATATTTCCTGTATAGTTATTTTCTGGTCTGGACTGGTGGGTTTTAGCCAGCTCCTGGTTATTTGCTTCATAGCTGCAATTCTATAAAGGTACTGGTCTGTTTCCTGCATTAGCTCTGAGGGTGACTCTCCAAGAATGATGTATGCAGGTTAAATGTATTTTTTATATTAAATATGTCGTGATTTATACTCATTATAACAGGCTGCCAAAATGACTTTAAATCTGAACAGAAGAAAAAAATTGTGGATAGTTTTCTTTTGTCTCAGCAATTCTCCAGCAATGTGATTTCACTGATGTGTTCATTTTTTTAATGTACATTCGGAGTAATAAAAATCTCATACAAAATTTCCAGGCAAATTCTTTCCAATATTTAGTATTGGCTGTTCTATGAATTTCTCTGCACACTTGCTTCCATTCCTCTTTGCTCAATTCAACCAAGTCATTATCTATTTTGTGAATTTTACATATTTTTTCCCAGCTTTTTTAATGTATCATAACTGTATTTATTTGTGTTGCGTTAAAGAACCTCTTCAAGTTAAGGACGGCTAATTTACCCAATTCTTTTGCTTTGATTAATTTATTCTATCTTATTCTTTTCCTTTTATTGTTTCAAATAAAATTACTGTTGTGGTCAAAGGTTTACATACACTCCTAAAGAACATGTATATCATTGCAATCTTGAGTTCCAATGATTTTCAGGCAGAAATGTGATGAAGAGTCGGTAGGACAGACTACCAAACAGAAGACAGAGGCTTTTCCACGTATGGATGTAGTATTTTATTCCTCATATAAGTTGCCAAAGACACTACCAGTTACCACATTACTGTTGTTTGGTCCTGTAACGTTGCTTTGTGGGTTGAAGTGTGGGACATTTCTCTTTTATTTGATGAGTGAAGGATCTGTTTAGTTGTCACACTGTGAACATCATCAGACCCACACACCCCTGTTCCATGCCCCAGCTTTTCCATTCACACAGACGCCGTCTTGCCTCTGCTGTTGCTCTGATATCCCCCCATCTGCCTCCTTAACTTTCACACAGACGGCGAGGCAGAGTATCGGCAAATGATTCCTGCACTGACAGGGTGTGAATGGGGCTACTGACTGTTTTAGAGGGGGAGAGAAGTGTCATTGTGGTAGTGGGGGAGGGGGGTGCTGAGGCGGGCAGTGGTGGAAAAGCTGGGGCTCCATGGTTGTGTCATGGTTGATTGTGTCAGGTCTGCTCCATTGTCTTTCAAGTTGGATAGGAATATTCCAGGTAGTGAAGTCTGGTGCCCACACTTGCGGAGATGCACAAGCATTCCAGCACATCTTCCTCTCCTCTGGCGTTTAACTGCATGACCAAAGGTGAGAACACCTTTGACCGAAAGTCCAATAATTCCACTGTTCTACCTATCTGTGTTAACTCATGTCAATAGTTATTGTTTCACATTTAGTTTCATTTATTTTATTTGCTGAAAATTTGCCATATTCTTTAATTGTTTCCTTAAGAGCAGGTAGTAAGGCTTCAGGTCATGATAAATACATGATGACATCATCAGCATACATAGTCAATTTGTGTTGTTCTTCTCTAATTTGAACCCCTTTGATGAGGTTCTGTTTTCTCACTACCTCAGCCAAGGGTTCCATGCACATAATGCAAATCAAACTGGACAGTGGATCTCCCTGTCTGGTTCCCCTGTGTATTTCCGGCGTCTTGATAGAGTGCCATTGACTTTGACTTGTATTACACGGTTATTGTACATTAGTTGTAACCACTTGATAAATTTGGAATGAAAACCAACCTGTCAACCTGTTAAATGTATACAACCAGCGTACTCTATCAAATGCTTTTTCTGCATCAATTGTTAGCCAAGTTTTTTGTCTTTTGACAGTGGTCAATTATATTTAAAGTGCACCTCATATTGTTGATTGTAGTCTTTGATCTGTATTTAGAAGAGATACTGGCCTATATGATGAACACTTGCCTTTTTTAGGGATGACTACAGTCACTGATGAGTTCCAGGTTGGTGCTCAGGTTCCTTCATCTAATGCATTATTATAGACTCTGTAAGATTGGTGTCAGTGATGTCCGAAACTCTTTTAATAAATTTGTGTATCCACCATCCCCTGAGGTTTTACCATTTTTTTAGTTTCTTTATTTGTCTTGATATTTCATCTATTGTTATTGCTTTTATAAGATATGTGCTCTGATCTGAAGAGACTTGCTTAAGCTTTCCAAGGTATGTGTCCATTTTTGTTGTATCCATTTTTTCTGATTTATCCTTATACAAGTTCTCATAAAATTTTGCGAATGTCTCTGCTATCTCCTCATCTAGAACTTTAATTGAGTTTGGTCCCCCATCACAATTTTTCTCTTTTGTAAATACAAGTGAATTTTCTTTATCAATTTCTCTAGTTCTGAGCAGTTCTTTTCTAGTTGTTTGGTTGTAGTGGCATTTGTATTAATTAATTAATTAAGTGCTTATCTTCGAAGAGTTTGATTTGCAGTTCAAGTTCCTCTTTACCTTGTTCTCTCCATCTTTTCTTGGCAGATGCATTAGCTATTATTTCTAAAAACCACTTCTGCTCCTTCCCATGACATGATCTCATGGATTTCCCCAGTATCAGTCCTGCAAGAGGGAATTGTTCATTCTCCATTGATGTTTCCCTTTTATAGAATTTATCTTTACCTTTAGGCTAACAGTTGCATGGTCTGATAAAGTCATTGTTCCAGTAGCGCATTGACTAATAAATGAAATGTCTTTTTTTAAACATAAAGAAGTAATCTAATTTACTGTAAGTGGAGTGTCTACCAGAGTAATAAGTGTAATCTTTAATTGTATGGTGTAATGTTCACCATACATCTATTAATCCTATTTCAGCACATGTTCTCGTCATTAACGTTGCTATTTTTTTCTGCCTTATGCGTTCCAGATGTCAAGATCATACTGGGCTTAAGGAGCAAATTAAAATCTCCACCAATAATAACTAGTTTTTTCCCATGTGTAATTATTACCTCTATCAACTGAATCATGAATACATGCCAAATGTCTGGAGGATTGTAAATGTTCATTAAAGGTCTTTTAGCTGTCTCTGACAATAGGCCTTTATGATTGTAGCGACACCCCATCTTGCTGAGCTCAATCAGGATGAAAATACTTGTACATTGTCTTATTTTTCTTGGCTTTCTGTGTTCTTCTTGCATCAGGTGAGTCACTTGGATTAACATTATGTCTCCCTTTTCTTTCTTAAATTGTTGAAAACCTTTTTTTCTTTAAATGAAATATAATCAGGTTACTCATAAAAAAGACTTACTGTCCTGTATGTATGTGACATACAGGAATGTGTGGTCACATTATGCAATTTAATTTTGTATACTATGTATGGTTTTCATGTGCTTATGTAGAAGAGCCTTAGTAGCAAATGAATGGACCTTTATGTTGGGAGTTGTATCTCCATTTTGCCACAAGGGGGCATCGCCTGCCTAGTGAGACTAGCTGGTATCCAGCTCTCGTCTTTTAGAGAAGTAGATGTCATCCAGGACAGGCAGGCGTGTGTTTGTGATCATCTGGGTTGTGTTTATAACCTCCTGCAGAGCCTTCCTGTCAGCCACAAAGCTGCTGCCATACCGACCGGGATCCCATAAGTCTGTATGTTTCCAATGGAGCAGTGGTAAAAAGAAACCAGCAGCTGTTGTGGCTGGTTAACCTTCCTGAGTGTTCTGAGGAAGTAGAGCCGATGTTGTGCCTTTTTAACCAGAGATTGTGTGTTAGTTGACCATGCATGTGAGATCGTCTGAGATGTGTGTGCCCAGGAACCTGAAGCTGGAAACTCTCTCTCCTGTCTCTCCATTTATGTGCAGTGGTTTGTGGTCACCCTGTTTCTTCCTGAAGTCAATAATCAGTTCTTTTGGTATTTGTTTGGTGTTGAGTGCCAGATTATTTACTGAGCACACACCCCTGTGGGATCCCTGTGCTGAGTGTCAGAGTGGAAGAGTAGTGGGGCCCATCCTGACTGCCGGCTCAAGGAATGTGATTAGGATATAACATAGAAGGTAGTGAAGAAAAATAGACCCAAGCTACAGTAAATACATAATAAAAATAAAAAAGTGACTTCCTTATTGGCTACCTTAAAGCTTGGGTAGTTTACTCTACTCATCCATGCATTCCTCATTGCAAGGAGAAGTTTGCATTCCATCAGCGTCAGTTTATGTAAAACTAATTTTTTAACGAATTAGAAGACAAGAACGGAGGGGTATCAGTGACTTTTAACAATTCTGTTACACCCTCTCCTTTTACAGGCAAAATAACCTCCAAGAGGCTTTTTTGTACGGTATGGGTATGATATATGTACCTACCAATTTTCATGTATGTAGGTCAAACAGGCTTAGGGTGCTAGCAAGCAGGAGGTCATTGTTTAAAAAAATACTTCCTTCTGTTACTAGGGGACACTGTGACTTTAAGCAAATATTGGCATGTAAGTGTGTTCAGAATGGGACTCTTATCAAATGTGTAAAGTTTGGTGCAGATTCAATCATGTACAGTGGAGTTACCACTGCACTGTTTCAGTGCTCGGGCCCTAACAATAATTCCTTGCATTTCAAGAGGGTCATCGCACCGTATCTGTGCTCCTGCCCTAATGAAATGTACCTTGATTACACATGAAGCATTAGCCAAACAATAACACACCAAAATACAGACGCCACCATCACTGAGATTGATAACCTGTGAAACTAGAGGGGAGAGATGGAGTGGTCTGCCCATTCACCATGAAACCAATAACCTGTTGATATTACAAATCAAGACTCAATAGTCCAACAATGGCATACTCATCAGTGCTGACAAAAAAATTTCAAATGGAAAAAATCAAATTGAAATGTAACCTTAAAATCAAAAAACATCAAATCATGAAATCCCTAGTAATGAGTCTTACTTCTTTTTTAGTTTCCTTGACACAAACCACCCACCTAAATCTACTTCAGACCAAGTAAAACCCCTCATAGCAATGGCATTCCCTTAACTAGAATGATATGGCTAGAGTAAAAATGGAATGTCCCTTTATATTTATTATTACTGTGACAGAAATAAACAGGATATGGAAACATATGGATAATATCGCCTTCTGCAGAAGTGTGCAGTTATTCAAGAAGTAGAGACAAAGAGGCACTATATACAGTCTGCAATGCAACTAAATAAGTGTGACTGAACTGGTGAGTGTGGGTGAAAAAAAATCATTTACATTCATATTGTATTTATAATTGTCAACCTGTCTTTTGAGTTTTCCACCATATCTAACTCAAGCTCTGTCTCTTAATCTATGGACTAAGGGGTCTGGCACTGAGCAGCAGGTCAGAACTCCAGCAGGTGCTGGAGAGGAGGAAGAGGGTGCAGAGTGACCAGGAAGACGAGGGACAGAGCAGGACTCCTCTGGAGGACGTGCTCCTCAGACGTCAGCAGAAACAACTTGAGGTAATACACCGTGAATTTAGGGTTTCAGCAATGGCAGAAAATGCTTGATTTAATCTTTTCATGCAAATGGACACTTACTGAAACTATCAAGTGAACGGCCTTTGATCCACGGGATCAATTAAATAAATGAATAATAAAGCTGACAGTAGCTGTTCAAATGGTACATAGTACAGTTTGGGCCTCTACACAAAACCAGCAGTATTAGCTGCGCTCACAGCAGGGCAGGTTTCAGAGCAGAGTGAAGAAGCAAAGTAACAGAGGTATACTTCACCAGTGTAAGGTAGCATGAGATCTCCACTGTTCACTGGTTGACTGTTCTTCAATCTGAGGCCTGTACTGTGAATCAGGATTTGTGGTTAGCAAGGTAACTTCAGGGTTGACACTGGGTTTTTAGTGTTATGAAGCTGGTTCACTTCTAACCAGGGTACGTCGCCATGACAACTTAGACTGCACACCAACCCGCGCCAAAGCAGGGTATGTCCGAGATAAAAGATCAACCCATATAAAAGCACTGCATTCTGACCAGTCAATTCAAGGTAAGAAAGTAGGAGTAAGAATTCCACGTACGTTAAGATGCATTACTTCTTTCATTAAACCATACAACATATATCTCCCATTAATGCCATAAGTTTGCGACAGATGTTATTGTGCAGGATAACAATCCACTGCCACTTCCATAGCAAGGGTATCTGCATCTTTTCTGAAGAAGGTATCTTAACGTAGCAATAAGTTCATAGTTGGGCAGTAGATATAATGGGTTACCTCATGGTACTTTTAACAACAAACACATTCTTAGTCCTATTTTCCCTTCAGAACTGCATAATAACTTTACTTTTCATAATAACTTCACAGTTTTTATCAGAACAGTAACAGATATCTCAGTCATTCTGACTTTATAGTGACTTCACCCAGGTTTTTCACTTACTCACTATACGTCTAGCAAAATGACTTATTCATTTGACATAGTGTCGTATCTTCAGTGGGGATGCAGTCGAAGATGTTTGAAGAAAAACTCCGCCGACACTGTCTTAGTTGTATAACAAATTTATTACAATAAGTTCAGTATCGAAAACAAGTAACACGTTACTTGGAGAGTCTCCAGCCGAATAATGAAACTCTGACGACAATATGCAGACAGCTCCTTATATACCGAGCTTGTTTTGGTCAAAAACCTGTTTTTAACATATGGTTCATGTTATGAGAGAGAGACAGAAAAACAGGAGAGGCCCCTCAATTTGGGTGCATCCACCTCTGACCTAGGGCCTCCATGTCTCTGCTAATCCACATCTGGTATATGTATTAACTTTGACAACAACACCATCATGTCAATATCCTGGTACCCCTGATCAAACAACCTCTAAGTCAGAGAGGCCCAAACAGCAACTAACATTCCAATATATTCTCCTAATACATACCATTTGTATAAATATGCTGCATCGAACAGCAGACACCTCATATTCCCCCCTTCGGGACTAGTCAGAGTCCCGATAAACAGAATATGAACAAACATGTGTACTTTGGTGTCAAGAATGATAATTCCTCCAAACATGATCTTAACAATACAACAATTTTAATGGAGTGTGAAAGCGAAAAACCTGTCTGGCAGCTATCTTTCCTGAAGTAACCCTCATACAATCTAGACAGGAAAATTCTCTCACGGCCCCTCTGCCCAGGCGGCCACATATAGTACTCCAACCCAATTAAAAGAGGAATCTTACTCAATCTATATAATAATATAATATTAGACAAATACATATGGAAACCTCAGCAAATAAAGTAAAAACAATGTCCACCTTTAGGCTGGTCGACCCATCGTACCTTCCAATGGACCTGTCCCTGCCTATCCCCAATGTCCCTAAGGACCGAAAAAGAAAGAAAAAACTGAGGTCCCAACATATTAGTCCCATACTGAATCGAATCAAACATGATAAATTATACAGATTACCATGCAAAAATAACATTTCATACATGCAATACATATATATGTTATTTCATTTTTTCATTTGTTATTCTTTATTTTTCTAAACACCGGAACTTATCAGCTTAAAGTTCCTCTGCAGCATCGATTCCCAACTCTGAACATTTTCACAATGTCCTTGTTCAGAGTCTTCCATCCATTTTGATTGTCCTTATTGTACTTTCTGAATCCCTTTATCAGCTTGGGATCCTTGAATCATCAACCGCCCTCATAGCAGTCCTCCCCCAATGTCGTTCTAAGGGAAAAAGAAAACACCAACCAGTATCTTTTGTAGAAATAACATATTCAAATCATCAAATACAATTCAACATTCTATAATTAATATAATTTCCATGTAAACATATGAATTATATTGGCTAGTTCCCCCTTTTAACACCAATTACTACAGTAATCCCACTATGTAACTAGATAACTCTAAAAATAAATGTTAAAACTATAAGTATGTTTGACGTGGTTAAAATGGATATTTCTCCACCAGTTCACCTTCCATCATTACTTCCTCATCCTCGTCCGAATCAGTTCTCTGCAATAATGGCATCTGAACCTGATCTCCCGGCATCACTACACCAACCCATCTCAATATCAAAGCCTTCGCAAAAGTCAACAGCAACGTGCAAAAACAAAACATCACACATAACGATAGAAGAACTGCTACCAAAATTTGTACTAGCACTGCTCCTACTGGCCCTAATTTCTCTTGCAACCAACTATTTGCAGACCAACCTGCTCCTTCCGATGGACCAAATGCATCTCTTATGTGCTTCAATGCATCTATGACATTGGTTATGTTATCTGAATTATCAGGAATCAAAGTGTAACAGGCATCTCCTGTTAAATTTAAAGCAACACATAGGCCTCCTTGTTTGGCTAAGATATAATCAAGAGCCATATCGTGTTTCAACAATGTCAATCTGTGGCTCTTTTGGGTGTTTGACAACATTTCGAAACCTCTTATAGTTTCGTTTGCAAAGCCCTGCAAGGTGTAGGTAATGTTATCAATATGGTCTGCCAAAAATGTCACTCCATACCATGGAAACAATCCTATTCCCCACTTTTCTCCTATACTTATTCTCCAATGGTAGGACTCCAGATTATGAAACTGTGCCAATTCTCTTTTATTTCTACTTCCAGAAGTAACATTAGATTGAACCTCATCAGATGCTTCTTCCTTCTGGACAGCAAAAACCTCATATGGGAGTTTCAGTGTTGCCATATAGCAACATCCTGTCCACCCATATGGTAGAAATAAATAAGCATTTTCACCACAAATCCACCAAATATCCCTGAAATTGCCTATAGTCACATTACCAGGCAAAACTTGATGTTCTACCATCACAGTTCTACTCGGCTTACGTTTTGACACTTGAAAAGTCACTTCATACAACTTATCCACATCTTTATCCTCACGCTTTCCTAAATCCATCATGTAACCATCACACTCTGATATTCCCATAAACATTCCAGACCCCTTATTAGTCTCATTTGAGCAAAAACAGTACTTTGCCCTCACAGCTTTCACTTCCATCGGATCAGGGACCGCTGTCATCACATTTTCATGTTGTTCAAGTAAGTTCATATACGGTAATCCTGCTAACCACGAACAATCAGATCTGGGCTTAAAAAGATTCACTGATAAAGCCATCACTTTATCCACCGATGATTGCTGTTGATACAAAAGCCATGACAGTACAGAAGATTGACATGAAGTAGTTAATGGTTCCGGTACCGCCTCCAAAATTGAAGGCCATGTACCTGGTGATGGTACTTTCAACACACATGGACCCTTCAATTTCTTGATTGATCTCACTGAGTGTGTTAACTGCTGAAACCATAAATTTCTACCTGCCCATGGGTCTACAATTCCCAACGCTGAAGCATCAAATCCATATGCTTTCCATTTAGCTTCTCTCTTCTGCAATGCATGGTTCTGCTCAAGCATCTCCTGCGATGTCTGATCCGAATCAACAAACTCCTTTTCCGCATCTACAATATTCCTCTGAACAGTCTCAGATGAATTTGCAACCTTCTCTTCCTCAATCTCCTTACTACTATTTACACTAATCCCCATCTCTAACATAGACTTCCGGCTCTCATTTACCATCTCCTTGACTTTCAAGGATACTTTATCAAATGTCTGCGTCATATTCACCAATTTCTTAGGCCTCAATGTTGGCGCCAAGGTAGTATTCTGATCTGAAACATTAACATTCTTTGTTGGTTCCAAATTTAAAATAGCAGTCTCCATCTGTGTGTCATTTACCTTTGCAGTGGTTACTTCAACAGGTCTCCGGTTTGTTATCATAAGTCTCACCTTATGAGTTATAAAACCTTCAATCCAAGAGTGACTAGATGGAACAAATTTAAACTCTGGCTCTTGATAAGTACACACATACTCTCCTTCATCTTCCCATGCTAGGTTGCGCACAGCAAGTGAACAATCACCCACAACTTTCTTATACCTCATGTCATTGTACAATAAGTACTTTCTTTGATTAATAGACGAACCATGGTTTCCAGGAAGTATCAACTCCACATCCTCTCCACGACTATTTTTCCACTTGGGAAGATGGTTAATATGACTATTCCATATTCCACATTTACAAGGAAGAACAACCATTTTCCCAAGCTTGGACCTAAGCACTATCTCCTCAGGTTTTGGCGTCGTACGAATCTTATTAGGTGCCTCTGTTGTTGGCTGTGACACATTTTCTACCATCTTAAGATTCATAGCGGAGAGGTTTGACCCTCCTCCGAACTGGCCTGGGATTCCTTTGTCCAACTGAACCTCTGAGTTCTCTTGCAACAGAGTCAAATCTCTTTGCATTCTCTGGTGTTTCACTCTCCACTGAAACATGCTCTGATGTTTCTGGGACATATTGGAATTTGATGTCCCCAAATTCTTTCCCTTGTCCATCATCAGCATTATCATCACTGGCATCATCAAAAATATGCTCAGAATCGTCAACATTTTCCACACTCTGGACAATCCCCCCTTCAGGATTTTGTCTCTGGAGATCCTCATGCATCTGCCCTTCGGCTGCATGTTCTCCTTCATTTTGTTCCACAGAGTCATCTCGACTCTGTGAACGTTGCACTTCTTCTCTAGGTGCTTTAACACAGTGCGATAAATGATACCAAGTTGGAGACCCCTTAACCTGAACTGCAGTTCCCGTACTGCGAACAACCTCAAATGGTCCTTCTCGTCGTTCGTTATACCACTTCCTCCGGAAGACTTTCACAAATACCTTGTCTCCAGGCTGCACTGTACTCCTCTTTTGCTCATCAAGTCTCTCCTGCACCTCCTCTTTCCTTTGCCTGTCAGAAACATATGTAGATATTCTTTTGTGCAAACTAGCCATATATGCAACATATGCTCTCATTTCATCTTCCAAAAGGGCCAGACTTGGTCCCTTTCCACTAGTGCGCAAACAAGGTGTTGGCATCCGTCTTCCCGTAGCCAACTCATGCGGTGTCATATGCAAATCGCGCAACTCACTTGAACGACATATCATCAAAGCCAATGGAAGTGCTGCTACCCAATTTAAACCTGTGTGCTGACAAATTTTAAGAATACGATTTTTCAAAACTCCATTCATTTTTTCACATACTCCTTGGCTTTGTGGATGATAGACTGCACCAAGACGCTGTTTGATTCCTAATTTTTGCAAAATCAACTTCACTGTTTTGTCAACGAACTCCTTCCCATTGTCTGAGGATATCCGATCTGGAAGTCCCCACCTGCTTATGACCTCTCTACACAAAAACTTGGCAACGGACTGAGCGTCCTTCCGCTTGGTTGGACAAGCTTCAGGCCATCGTGAAAATCGATCTACCACAACCAACATGTACCTCTTTCCTTCAACTGGTCTGATCATGTCAACATAGTCCACAACTAACTCACGCATAGGACCCCTCGGAGTCGGAATGTGACCAGGTGGAACTATCACACCCCTCCGAACATTGTTTTTCAGGCAGATTGTACACCTGCCTATGACATAGTCAATCTGTTGAAGCAGACACGGTGCCCAAAAACCATACTCCTTCGTGATCTTTCTCTTAACTTCCCCCCTTGCAACATGGGCTAACCCATGTGCCTCCTGAATCATTAGACCTAACAGGTCTGGAGGAGCTACTATCAGCCCCTCATGATTTCTCCAAAGACCTGCAGAATCCTGGGTGGCACCTCTATCTTTCCACAACTGTTTGTCAATCTCAGGAGCAGCATCCTGCATTAAAATCACATCCCTAAGTGTGATTCTATCCTCCAAATCCACTTCATGAGTAACCAACAAAACTTTACCCACTCTATCTGCTCCTGTGACTGCTTTTGCTGCTTCGTCAGCTGCTTTATTACCTTGTGTGACTCTCGACATATCCGCTCTATGTGCTGCACACTTAGCTATCGCTATCTCCTTAGGCTTCATCATAGCATGCAGCAACTTCATTATTTGAGCATGATGTTGTATTGGAGAACCATCAGTTTTCTTAAACCCTCGGCTCTTCCACACTGATCCAAACAGATGACACACATTGTGAGCGTAAGCAGAGTCTGTATAAATTGTCACTCGCTTACCTTCTGCTAACAAACATGCTTCAGTTAGCCCCACAAGTTCTGCAAGTTGTGCAGATGCAGGCTGTGGTATTACTTCAGCCTTCTCCACAACAAAACCCTTTGCTTGAGCTTTTACAATAGCATATCCCGCACTCAACTTATCACCCACACGATAACAAGATCCATCCGTCCAATACTCCAAGTCTGCCTCACGCAATGGGAGGGCTTGCAAATCTGATCTAAGCCTTGAGTATTTCTCTGCTTCTCGAACACAATCATGCGGTTCACCATCCTCTGGAATTGGCAAATTTTCAGCCGGATTTATTGTAGCACATCTCACTAAGGTGACATCTTCTTGCTCTAGAAGCCTATGATAGTCTCTTAGCCTCGGCATGGTCAAGGTATATTTACCATAGTTCAGAAGATTTCTGAGACTATGATGAGTAAGAATTGTCACCGGATAACCCATTGTGACAGATGATGCCTTATCATACATCAAAGAAACTCCTACCATTGCTCTATAGCACAGTGGCAACCCCATTTCTACTTCTGAATATGCAGTAGAATAGTAAGAAACAGGCTGAGGACTTGTCCCTGTACCTGTTGGCTGACAAAGCACTGCACATGCATATTTACCTCCCACTGAGGTGGACACATACAACAAAAAGTTCTTAGAATAATCTGGAAGCGCTAACGCTGGAGCTTCCTGTAACCTTTGCTTGACTGTTTCAAAAGCCAAAAGGCCTTCCTGTGTCCAAGAAAGATTACAATGAAGTTTAGCATTCCCTGTATCTTTAATCATAGCTCTCAAAGGCCCTGTTAAACTAGCATAATCCTCTATCCATGCTGAAGAATAGCCAGCAATACCAAGAAATGTCATCATCTCCCTAACAGTTCTGGGCTTTGGAGCCTTACGAATAGCATCAATCTGATTATCTGAAATGCTCCTGTGTCCCCGTGTTATTGTTTGACCCAAATAAACTACTTTCTCCCGACAATACTGTAACTTCTTCTGAGAAGCCTTGTGCCCCTTTTCAGCCAGTATCTGTAACAGTTTAATTGAGTCCTTATGACATGTTTCTTCATCTGGTGAACAAATGATAATGTCATCCACATATTGAATAACAGTGCTCGTTAATATTTGGTCCATTCCTGCCAAATCATCCTTCAACACTTTATTGAAAATGTGCGGACTATGTTTGAACCCTTGTGGCAATCTCTCATACTCATAGAATTTTCCATTGTATGTGAACCCAAACAAACCCTGACTTTCCACGCTGAGCGGAACACTAAAAAATGCACCACATAGATCTAGCACCGTAAAAAATGTCGCATCAGGTGGAACTTGGGCTAACAAAGTGTGCGGATCTGGCACTTCTGCTGGATAATCTGCTACTACTTCATTCACTGCCCTCAAATCATGTACCAGGCGATAAGAGTCATCTGGCTTCTTCAGAGGCAACAGCGGTGTGTTACTCTGAGGATTTTGCGTTATCCTCAACACACCTGCTTTCAAAAGTCCTTCAATTTGTGGTTCAATCCCTCGAATTGCTTCTTCTCTTAGTGGATACTGATTCTTCCAAGGAGGTTTGATTCCTGGTCTGAGGTCAACTTTCACTGGTTGGGCTGCCTTCACCAGTCCAATATCAGTGCTATGTTGAGACCACAAACATTCTGGAACCTGTCGCAACATCTCTTCTTCCTTAGAGTCTGGTTCCATCTTAGCACCGCAAATTGACTCATGTGTCATCCTCACAGTTTGTGGCTGTCCTTCTCCTTGGGCAGAAATCATAATTTTAATGAACCGTTGGTCTTCACTTCTCCAAATGGCAAGATTCTCTTTCATTGGAGCAAAAATAGCTCCTTCTGCTTCTGCCATCATGTCTCCTATATGCTTCTGTTCATACTCCTCAGAAACTAACAGAGTTACATGTGGCACACTCTTCTCAATTTCAAATTCTTCATCCAAATATTCATTTCTGTTTATCTTCATAGCTGCTCCTTGTGGTCCCAAAATTATGCAGCAAGAGCTGAGTTGAACTTGTTTTGGTTGACGACTCAACCATTCTTGTGAGTTTGATTGGGCAGCATCTTTGAAGTATTTAAGTGTGCAATGCAATGGATACTCCGGTGTTCTTGCATCAGGCATGTTTGAAACAATGAACTTCTCCCACAACTTAGCTGGCTCCAAAAAATCTACACTGAGATTTCCAATCCAAAATACTGAAGAAGCTTCAGTCTCCACTGTTACCAATGCTTGGTAAACCATATCACTTGGTACTTCCACCAGACAGCCGTCTGGCGTGCATTTTATCACACAATTTAATCTACACAAAGCATCTCTTCCCAAAAGCGCAATAGGTGTGTGTTCTGATACCAATATGGGTATTGTAGTCTTTGAATTTTTATAGCAGAGCTCAATTGGTTTCGTTAGAGGAATCAGCTGTTTTATTCCCTCAAACCCGATTGTCCGAATCAATTGACCAGACATGGGGAGATGTATAGCATCTTCAGGCCGAATACAGGTGAAAGCAGCTCCGCAGTCCGCCATTACTTCCAATGGTCGGTCATTTACTTTCACCACTATTGTTGGATCTCTCTCCGGCCCTGATACTACCAGCTGACACCCCCCTTTCGAGTTCTCCGGGCACCTCTAGAATCCTGGTTCCGGGCCCCTGTATGGGTTCACCGGTCCCCTGGGTGGTCTTGATTGGCCCCGAAATCCTCCTCTGAAACTTCCTCTGAAATTTCCCCCTGTTTTGTTGCACTCACGGGCAAAATGGCCAGGCTGTCCACAATTATAACACACTTCATAAGTCTGTTGAAAGTATGGATCAAATCTTCCTCCTCTTCCTCTTCCAAAATTTCCTCGACCTCTTCCTCTCCAGGTCTGCGGCTGACCAGAAACTGGCTGTGGGTATGAAGCCACAGGAACCACCGAAAGTGGCTGAGGCAATTGTGGTGAAACCTGGTTTGGTGGCATTGGTTGATTTAACTGAGGCTGACTCTGTATAACTACAGCCTGCTTCTTGTCCTTCTTTTTATTATCCACCAGTTGTATTTGATTGAGTTTTCTGAGGGTTTCTTGGTCCTGCTCCTTCTGATCATGTTCCTTTTTCCTGTATAGCTCCACTTGATGGGCTATATGATCTGTATAAACACCTTTAGCCATACTTCCTAGACCAACTACCTCCGCCAACTTGCTCCTCACTGGCAGAGGCAGTCCCTTCTGTATTTTGGCTCTTAGAATTGACTGCTCCATTTGATTCAAGTCCGGGTCATTTCCTGTAACATTTCTCCATGTTTGATGAGCTCTTGACACATAGGCTCTCGGGTTCTCCTCCTGTCCTAGTGGCTCAATAAAGATATTATCAGGATGTACATTTGTCGGAAATGTTTCTCTCAGTGCTCTCCACATTCGACCTCTATGTGCGGCAAACAGTTCTGAATCATTCACTGCAGTCCCTGCATATCGGTCAAGTCCTGCTTTCTGTAGAATTTCATCCATACCTGTGACCCCAAGAAGGCTAGCCAACAGTTTCTTGACATCTCCCATGGCCATGTGTGTTCCTACTGTGATTTCTTCCAGCTTTGAAATCCAAGGATATGCTCCATCCTGCAGAACAGGTAACTTCTCAAGTATATCTGACATATCTGTGCTCTGCCAGGGTTTATACTCCAAATTCTGTCCTCGGATAATGACTGGACAGATTTTTCCAGTCTCCTTCTTTTTTCTTGAGCGTAGTGCATATCTTATAGTTGGTTTGGAGGAGCTCTTCTTCTGTAACCCTTTTTTCTGTATGTACAGTTCCTCCAATCGTTCTTCCAACGCTCTTTGGCGTTCAGGGCTGGGAGCTCTATCCAAACATGAAACACATTCCTCTATGCTTCTTTCGATGTCTCTTACAGCTCTCTGTTCGTCCTCTTCACCCATGGTGCTGGATGTCCCCAGATATAATCTTCTTGAAGCCGAAGCGCCTCTACTTTCCCAGTCTTCATCACTGTCTCCATCTTCACTTTCACTGGAGCTATAATCTCCTAAGTCCTTTTTCCTCGATGTCTTGTCCCCTTTCTTTTCCGCTCTAGCCAGTATCCGCCTGACTGCAGGATCATAGCCGCCCAAGTTTTCCTCCGAGTCACTCTGATCAGTCTTGTCTCCATAACTCTTCTTCCTGATCCTTGATCCTCTTTTTGTTTCCTGTCTTGTTGTTTTCTTCTTACTTTTTGAACTTGGATACATCTTTATTGTAGTTTCAGCTTGTCCAGTTTCAATTATCCAATCGTCCTCATCCACAATCCGATAGTTACCCTCTTGACTAATCACTGGGAGCTGAGGATAAGGTTCCCGGAATCCCACTTTCTTCTCGTAAGGTGGCGGTTTCCTCACTGAATCCGTATGTGAGAAAGGTGAATTAACTTCAGCCATTAGTTTCTCTGTTTCTCTGGCCATTTTTCCCATTTCTTCCATGCTTTCTTCTTTTTTCTCCTTCGCAGCCTTTGTCCACTTCTGTCCTTCATTTTCAAACAACTGGAGCATCGCAAGTTCTATTTGTCTCTTTTCTTTACGTTTCTCTCCCTTTTTCCCTCTTTTTTGTTCCGCTTTATATGTAGATACAAGTACCTGCAGTTTTTTAATTACATCAGGATTAAAGGTCCCTTCCACTGGCCAGGGTTGATCAATCTCCGGCCAACGGTGGTACCATTTTGCTGAGATCCGTGGGATCTCTTTTATTAATGGATTATTGTTTTGTACGACATCAAGAGGCGTGATTACTTTTGAAGCTTTATCATTCTTTTTCGACATCTTAGCTGCTTTATTTTGCTTTTTCATATAATTAACCAATTAATTAACCAACCAATTAACCAATCAATCAACCAATTAATTAATCAATTAACCAATCAAGCAATTAATCAAGCAATTAATCAAGCAACTAGTCAAATAACAATTAATCAATTAAAGATCAATTAACCAATCAATCAATCAATTAATGCAAGTGAGCTTAATCACTTAAACTAAAATCACTTAAGATTATTTATTTATTTAATTAATGTATTTAATTTATTCAGCTTATTTGTTAATCACTATTTTTGCCACAGTCAATAAACCAAAGAAATTAATTTACCAACTCTAAAGGACGCCAGAGGATCTATTAGTATGATAAGAAATTACAATACCAAACCACACAATGTCAATCTAACCCCCAAAGGTCAATCAGATTACGATTACAATGTCCCAGAATGTCAAAAACCCAACCATATATGAATTCCCTAAAATCAAACACTTTCCCCAAGGGTCAACTATCACTGGCTGCTATTATTTGCAACAAGACAAACATCCAAACTCACAACTATTCACCTCAAATTCTCAAACCAATCTCAAGTTAAATCCACAACACAGTTCAGCTCAGAACAAACCACACACAAACAACAAACTCCACAATTGCAATCCACAACAGAGTTTTAAACCCACCAATTGTACTCCACTAATTGATTAAATGTCTTAACTGGTCAGTCAGTTGCCAAGCTTCTTTTGAGGTAGCACATAAAAACAGAATGTGCTGTTTCCCATTTCAAATTGAAAAAATACCCCAATATTAGCTCATAAATGTAAGCAATAGATATCAACTTCCAATGATCCTAAATGCTTATACAAATATATTTTCACACAGCAGGTATAGAAAGAGTTCGTGAACAAAAAACAGTACTGGCCTTGTGCAGAGGTTTGTCTGGGTAGGAGTCTGACGTCACCGAATTGGTCCGTGTGACACACTGTCCAGGCTCCACCCGTCTCTCCGTGTCTCCCCCACAGATGCAAGGAACAAAGGAAAAAACAAAGATCAGATTTTCTTTTCACAATTTAGTTCAATATATTTTGCAACTCTCTTTCTTTTTTCTTCTGCCAGCACTTTGGGTTATTTATAACAGATATTTGGACTTTTAAACACCAAACATTATTCCATATCATTCATCATCACCATAAAAACTCTCAGCACTGCACACTCTCAAATCCTTCACCATCATGACTCACTCAGCACTCTTCATTCCTCTCAATCATATTTATCTTTTACACAGAGTTATATACTAATCTCTCCACTTCTTCTTATTTATCTTAAACAGGTCTTTTTCAGTAACTCATGACAAGTTATTTAAATCTTATAGAAATGTCTTTAAAAAGGCTCATAAATTGTATTTATCAAACCAAACGTCTTCCAAAAAAGTCTATTAATCTTTAATCAAACTTATGAAATCTTCTCTATTTCTTTTCCTCTCTCATAATTTTAACTCTTATTTTTAATATCCTCCAATGAGGCTTATAGGATTTTAACAGATTAAAAACGTCCCCGAAAAAGTTTATAAACCATAAACTTAATCCTAACGCATAATCTAAACACAACACTAGAATAGTAGCCACATTTCTAAAACAAAGTATTCGTGCTCCAAGCACACACACTCATAGAGACACACAATTTCAGCCTGCAGCGCTGACGTCTCTCTCGACAGAGAGACAGAGAGAGGGAGAAAGGAGAGGGAGGAGGGAATCCCTCTCCAACCTGCCAATACACTTAACTTTTTACTCAAAAACACACAATATAACGAAAACAAGGACAAAATCAAAATCAACAATCTATTCTAAAGACGACTCATTCATACTGTCCTATTTAAGCATGCTTTGCCGCTTCCTTATTCCTTTTTATTCCTTATATCTAAATTTTTGCTACCTTTGAAGTGTAGAATATCTGACAAAACGGCATCAGTCGTGGCTCGTCAGCCAGCGCCAGAGAGGGCATCTATCTACAAATATTTTCCCCTACACTTCCAGTTATTTGCTTATAACCGACCTGAACTCACCTAATGTAATATTCAGGTTTTTGGCCCGTACTAAACCGCCTCCCAGAGGGCTTTTATCCAAATCTGCGGCTTCCTTTAATCCTTATTCCTGGTTATACACCTGGTACCAGGTTTTCCCTTAATTTCCACTTATTCAACTTTCACGCAGCGGCTAATTTACACATGTCTTACGGTTTAAGAAGCTTATGAGCTCTCTTCTTCATTAACCCCGCATAGTTTTTTAACTCACTTAACGTTACTCATTGTTAGGCTCCTTGCCTTTACCCTTTACACAACATTTCCCTTTTACTTTTATTCTTAGCTCTTACTCTACCATCACTCCCCCCTTACTGCGGTGGCCACAACGCAGTAAAACAATGGAGAGTAAGACAAATTTAAACGGAACTTCACCCGCAAACACCAACACAGCATTCACCCACACAGAATCATTTCGGTGCGGCCAAAAACCAACACAGACAGGAACAGCTCCAGTCAGACCTCATCCCCCCCAAACAGCATAACGGTGTAGGCTCACCTTGGATGAGAGGAGGAAAGCAGGGCTGCGTCCAGCTGCGCTGCGGCCACAAACACGTCCTGATAATTCGTGACGCCAAGTTCTGTCGTATCTTCAGTGGGGATGCAGTCGAAGATGTTTGAAGAAAAACTCCGCCGACACTGTCTTAGTTGTATAACAAATTTATTACAATAAGTTCAGTATCGAAAACAAGTAACACGTTACTTGGAGAGTCTCCAGCCGAATAATGAAACTCTGACGACAATATGCAGACAGCTCCTTATATACCGAGCTTGTTTTGGTCAAAAACCTGTTTTTAACATATGGTTCATGTTATGAGAGAGAGACAGAAAAACAGGAGAGGCCCCTCAATTTGGGTGCATCCACCTCTGACCTAGGGCCTCCATGTCTCTGCTAATCCACATCTGGTATATGTATTAACTTTGACAACAACACCATCATGTCAATATCCTGGTACCCCTGATCAAACAACCTCTAAGTCAGAGAGGCCCAAACAGCAACTAACATTCCAATATATTCTCCTAATACATACCATTTGTATAAATATGCTGCATCGAACAGCAGACACCTCAATAGTGTAACAGTAATTCTGTTTTTCTCAATCTCAAAGGATACTTGCTCTGCCTAACAGGTGACTCATCTACGGAGCCCCAGACATGACATGGTCAAAAAAAAAATTAAATTGTGGCCACAATATAGCTATAACATGCGCATGAAATGCTAATTCGTGGCCACACAATACTAATTTGTGGCCACAAAATACTAAATTGTGGCCACGAAATAAGTATAAAGTGCGCACAAAATACTAATTAATATTAATATCATTCCTGGACAGCTGGGTAAGCAAATCGAGCGCACCTTCTCTAGAAACTGCAATAGCCTACGTGATGTCCTTAAGGTGAGTGTCTTTTCTTATTCTGTTCTAGTCAATATCTTGTTATCCTGCATTTAGGCAGTTATTTAATTAGGCCTATGTTTGATACTTTGTTACAACGGGTAGCCCCTCTACTGCCTCTACCTTAGACCTTAGAGAAGGTGCGCTCGATTTGCTTACCCAGCCGTCCAGGAATGATATTAATATTATTAATTAGTATTTCGTGCGCACATTATACCTACTTCGTGGCCACAAATTAGTATTTTGTGCGCACGTTATACTTATTTCGTGGCCACAATTTAGTATTTTGTGGCCACGAATTAGTATTTTGTGGCCATGAATTAGTATTTCGTGCGCACGTTATAGCTATATTGTGGCCACAATTAAATTTTTTTTTTGACCATGTCATGTCTGGGGCTCCGTACTCATCAGCATCCTTTTGGTTGCTCCATGCAGATCTGGGGGACTGGTGATCTTCCTCAGCACTCTGTCTCTCTCCTGGGTCCCTATGTCCTCTCCCTGTTGGTCCACCTGATGCTCTGTATTATCTTCATTGTTCAGATCCTCCACGTTGGCTGTTCCGTTTTCTTAACAGGCATCTGGCTCCTCATTCTGCAGATGCTGCTCCCCCTGTTCTCTGTCTTCTGCTTTCAATCCAATGGTTCCTCTCCATTCCTCCTCGTCCTCTGAACTGTGTGCTTGTTCTTGTTGCGTATGTCCTGTTTGTTGTCTTTCTTCATTTCCCATCCTTCCTTCTCTACTGGCAGGAAGTCACATGGCAGCAGCGGGTTCCTATGGATGACCCAAACCCGCCCCTTTCTATTTTCTGATTTGAGCTCATATACTGGACTGTCTTGGTGTTTCCTTTGTGTCACCACATACACTTGATCGTCCCAAAAAAATCTCAGTTCCCCTGGGCTTCCCTTTTCACTGAGAAAAGGGAAGCCCAGGACCAACACTCTGCATCCAGGGTAAAAAATCTGCACCATAGGTCATTGTGTCATTCTTGTCATTCAGAGTTTTCCCTCATTTGCCTTCTTTGCAGGTTGTCTCTGAGGCACAGCCTGTAAGCATCATTCATTCAAAGTTGCCACTTCTCAGCATATTCTCTTTGAAGGGGAGCTTTCCCGTCTGTCTTAGCAGTCTTGGGAAGGCACCTGGGCATGGCCAGCAGTGCCCTATTGAACTTTTCCACCTGGCAATTCCCCTGTGGGTAGTATGATGTGGTTTAGACCCCTTAACTCCACTGTATTCTTCAAGTTTAGCAAAGAGTTTATTTTCAAACTCCTTCCCCTGGTCATGATGGAGTTGAGTGGGAAAGCCAAATCTCAATATAAAATCTTCATATATCTTCTTTGCAGTTGTTTATCTCTGAAGGGGAAGACCTAAGCAAACTGTGTGAAGTGGTCCATCACAACAAGAATATATTCATACCCCCCATTACATTTCTCTAAATGTAAGAATCAATGGCAACAAGCTCAAAAACATAGTTGGTAATGATGGCTGTGAGGGGAGCTCTGGTTGCCTTGTTAGGACTCTTTCTGTACAGTAGACCCTCATCACTAATGTGCAGCTTCTGTCTTTCTCGTGCCAGAGAAGCCATATCTTTGTCGTGAGCCTGTTTTCCACCTTTTGGCCAGTGGTTTGAGATGACATATTTCATCACCTCCCCAATTAAAGGATCCTCTATGTGTGCCTCTCTCAACATTGTTTTGGAGATCTCCTCCACTGACATCCTCACTTCCTTGTTTTCCTCAGCTAACAATTCTGAAATGGTGAGAGGACACAGCCAGGGTTCGCTTTCTTCAACTGAACAGCTAGAGCCTGAGTCACACTGTTTATGATCTCAGGTGCCACTACTTGTGTGCAGGGTTGCATGTATTGTTCCTTATCCAAGGGCATGCGTGAAAGGGCTGTCCGCATACCAGTTAGCCCTACCAGGTTGGTGCTTAATAGTGAACTGGAAGTCAGCTGGTTCAGCTACCCATCAGTGGGTGGATGCATTCAGCTTGGCAGTGGTGAGCACATATGTGAGTGGGTTATTGTCGGTGTATACTATGAATGGTGGAGAATAGTATAGATAGTCCCTGAACCTCTCACATATGTCCCACTTCAGGGTCAGAAACGCCAACTTTCCTGAGTGTAGGTGGTATTTTTTCTAAGGGGCAGTTATGACACGTTGCATCTGTCAAAGCATTACCCAAAGCCCCTCCTAGGATGCATCACGTATGAAGTAAGGTGCATGTATGATGAATGGCTTCTCAAACCCTCCTGAGGTCATTCAAGTGGTCCTCAAAAGTTTAGGAGTGGGCCAGGTTGTTGTCCAGGTAAGGCAAGCATATTTCATCTCGAAGCCAAGCCCAAGCATTCCTCCATTGACCTCTGAAACTCCGCAGGAGCTGATGATAATCCAAAAGGGATTCTCACCAACTCATACAATCCCCATGGTGTAACAGAAGCAGTGAGAAGGTGACTTGATTGCTCCAGGGAACCCTGGTGATAGGCCATTCCTTGGTCAAGTGCCGAAAGCCAGGATCTTCACTTTAAAGTGTTAAGCACATGTTCTATGCACAGTACTGGATGGGGTCGGGGATTGACTTCCTATTTAGCTCCCCGGAATCACAGCACAGGAAGAGACTCCTGTCATAAGAGGAGTTGGACTTAGTTATCCAGCCCCCGGTCTTTATGAAGTGGCTTTGGTGCTGATGTATATATTCTTCTAACAGGTGCGGGGTCACTGAGGCAGATCTTGAGCTGCTGTTAGGGTATGGTTCCCACATGATGCTCCTCCCTCAGTAGCTGTCTCACTCTCAGCTGCTGTGCTGGAAAGATGATCAAGGGGGACCTTCACTGCCAAAGTTTGTTATGTTTATTTTTTCTATGATTTCTTCCTGCTTTTCTGTTGCTGGTGTGGAGACTTGTTCAGTGGTTGGCATTGTTGTTTCTGTCTGCTTTATTTCCACTGGTGTTATGTTAGCTGTTTATATAGTTTTGACTATCTGAGTTTGTCCAAGTACGGTTCTTGGGGGCAGCAAAACCTCATGAGCTGTGCTATTTGTGGTTGGCAGGGTGAAGTGGGACCAGGTACCTCGCTGCTAACACACAACACGTTCCTAACCCTTCTGGTGACTGTGGATGTGAACTTGGCTCACACAGGACATCTGTCTGGAGTTCTGGAAGTGGGCCTGCCCTCACATTAGACTTGATAGCATTTGTCTGACCAGCTGGAATGGTTATTTGTTCTCTCCCTGTTTTCACTGTGCCTTCACCTAGCGCATCCTCTTCACTCTTCATTACTTTCAAAAACACTTCAGCTTTCTTGCAGTCAAAGGAGAATGCTTTGCTGACAGCCTCTGTTTACAACATGTGGTGGGTCTATGCCCCTCTCTAACAGATATTCAATCACATTGAAAACTTCTCCCACTCCATCTTCCTGGGTTACCAAAACTGGCACTAGAAGCTCTAACTGTGTGGCGTCAGATGCACGCAACCCAAACTTGATTTCAACCCACCCATTAAAGGGGATTGGTGTCTGATTCACTGCCCTTCCATCTAGTGTACCAGGTCCAAGGATCTAAGTTAGACTCCTAACTGAAGCATGTGGAATGTTCTGTTGTCTTCAGTTCTCATTTAAGAGGCAAACCTGAGATCAAGTGTCCCACAATGCTTTTGCTTCCACTCCATCCAGCCTGCAGACAATTAAGTGTTTCTCACCCATTAAAGAGCTGGGCTTTTTGTCTTGGGGCGAGGAGATTGATACTGGCTGCTTTGCGTGCCTTGTCTTGTGTGTTAGCTGCCACTTTTGCCTAAAAATGTTAGATGTTGTCAGTGATGAGCAGTGTTGGGGTTAACTTGTTACAAAGTAATCCCTTAGAGTATCACTTTTTTGTTGTAACGAGTAACGTAACGCATTAGTTCTTCTAGTAATCCATTATTTAGTAATTTTTTCAAAAATGTAATCCGTTTTTGGGAAAAAAATGCTGTCTTTCCCTTTCCTTTTGTCGCCACAAAAAAAAGAAAATCCAAGTGGCATTTGCACTGTTTCTGTTTCTCTCCTGCTGCTCAGCAGGTGGCTGTGTGCCAGCAGGAGGTAAACCCACAGTTGTGTCAGTGCGCATGTGTAGCTAAGTTATTCAATGTAGCGAGATGGCAGAGAGGACTACGGAGCACTGGAGGTGACATGGATGTTTTTGTTTTTTTTAAACACGCACGCGATTTGCTAATTCGCATACACGTTTTGTGTACACATGCACACGATGCACTCACGCGCCGGCTCGATCAGTCGGCTCACACCTGTCCCCCTCTAACCATGATGTCTCCCAGGGCCTCTTAATTGCTCATTGATAAAATCTATTACTTCCTGCAAGTCCAAATATTGTCGACAACAAAAAGTCTATGTGCTTAAAGGATTCTGATAAGATGCCTCCTGTTTAAAATGAAACCATGTAAGGCTATGCTTCATAGTATTTCTTTGTGATTCATACCTAAATTAAAGAAACAAATAATTAAATGGTCTCCAGCCATGATACTAGGCCTATATTTAACCTACTGCAACTGTTTTAGCTTTCCACTCTCACAGATGTATGGATTTTTGAGTTAGTAATTTGTTTTTAAAAAAACAAAAAAACATATCCATGTCACCGTCTGGGCACTGTAGAGGACAGCATTGACTTCGTGGAACGAACAAGAACAACATCTCAGTCAAATGCAAGTTTAATTGTTTGTATGTAGGTATGTGTTTTGAAAAAAGGTGCATTTTAGTAAAATTTTTAAACATCATATACTAGGCTACAAGAGCCCGTGTTGTATTGTTGTCATTGAAACAGCTGTGCCTAATACTGTATGCCTCTGCCCAGTTCACTGTCAGATTGTTAGCAAACTAAGAGCTGTAAATGTTATACTGTGTCTATCATTCCTATTATTAGGGCTGCAGAGTTACCGATTATGGGCATTAAAGATGGCTACAAAATGACAGTAGAGTCAATAAATCCAAAGATACATGTACAGTTGGCTTAACACCGTCTAGACAATATAACTGACATGCACAACGAGTCACAAAGGGGTTTTACTGCAATTTCTGATAGCTATATAGTACTCTATTGCGTTACTTTTCTCAGTAGATAACACAGTAACGACAAGTTACTTTTTAATGGCAGTAATCTTGTAATGTAATGAGTTACTTTTAAAAGTTACGTTACCCAACACTGGGGATGAGCCTATAAACATCCTTTTGCTGCTGGGATGGGAGGGGTTTTAGCAATCACATCATCAGTGACTGCCGGATCATTCAGGCAAGTCTTGATTTTATATTTCACATTGTCCTTGATTAATCCTGTACCCACATCTCTGAAGAGCCTTCTCTGTATCATTTCAGCACTGTAATGTTCATCTGTGTCTGATTTCCTAAATGACGCTAGGAATCTCTCCTTCAGCTCCATTGCCTTGCTTATTGCCTCTGTGGGGACTTGTTACCGTCTTGGGTTAAATTAGCGGTGATCCCACTTCTGACACCAAATTTTGTTGCACACTTGAACCAGTGTGTTATGATTTTCTCCTTTTACTTGATAACCTGACAGTCTGCAAAGTACAAAGACCTTGCAGCTCATTTCAACATGCTTCTGTTTGCTTGCACATTCTTTCTTAGCACTATGGTACAATGAATGCACTTTACTTGGTTTACCCCTGCAGAAGAGCTCACTTGGGGCGGTACTCCCCCTTTTGGCATAAAAGAGCAACTATACATATCTTTGCAGGCAATTGGAGTGATTATTATTTATCAAATGAAATTAAATGATATAGCAATACATTAAATTAAATCAAATAAAATATTAAATTAAAATAAAATAAATAATACAGGGGTGGCCTTTTTTATAAACTTGAACTCCTCATATTTGTATTTGTTTTAAGACATGAAAGTATTTGTTTCCAAGTCTGTTTGACACCGTGGGGGTTGTAGCTGAAAGAATAAGGCTAAAACTGTCACACACACACACCATAAGAATGCATCTTGCAAGTAACACATTAGTTTAATGGAATACACAAATTTAATCGGATCTACTCATGCCCTAATGATGGGGCAGTGATGTTAAAAGTCTATTAATTTACGCATTCACATAGTTAGTGATTTTTTTGTCAGCTGCCCTTTCATGTGAAAGTGCTCATGGCTATATGTGGAAAACCTGGGTTGACGTATCGAGTTTCTTACCAGCTTCATGTGATCGCGATTGTTAGGGTTAGTGAAGCCAGATAACAGAATCATATCCTGGGAATGATGAACTGTATGACTGTTGAATTTCCACCATGCTAAAGTCTAAGCTGGAAATGCTGAAACACCGAAAGTACCTTTACACCCATTACTGGTCTTTGGCTTTCAGATTGTCATGTACACTGTCATTTCATTCACTTACATACAAGGCAAAGTTAAAATTTCCTGACCTTTAAATTAGGAGTGGGCAATTTATCAATATAATATTATCATGATATGGGGCAATACATTGTCTTAAATTTTAGATACACAATGCCCAAAGTAGCACTGGCCAGAGGTTCAGCATTTTAACCCCATCCATACTAATAGAATGCAAAGTAAATCTATTGTTGCTTACATGTAGGGACCTTATATTGTTGTACAAGATGTGACTTGAGCTTCTCATTGGTATTTTCATCTCTGATTATGACCACTAACCTCTCTTTGTTCAACAAACAGTAATATGGTCTCATCCTGGATCTGCCCTCAGAAAGGCCTGTGTGCTTTAACTTACTGCTGTTTCCATCTCAAACATGTGGAATTTAGCTACCATCATCATGTTTTAAGAAATTACTTACTGCCTGCAAGTTGAGAAAGCCAAATTAAATTAGTTGCTATGCCGTACACTACTGAAGTGTTACAAATTGGGAAGAACAACATGAAGTCTAAACTGGAGACCATCTTGCAATGGGATCACACCAGCCACCCATCATGACAACTCAGCAGGGATTAAAGGTGCATTTTGTAAGATCTAGACATCATCATAACCCTATCAACAGAGTGTGAAGAAGTAACACATCTGGCGTTATGTCCAAGATGCCAGTGTACTGTATTGCAGAGATATCAACTGCTAAGCAGCCAGGTACGGCTGTCTCTTCTTGTAATAAGTCCACCTGGCCTGAGGGGCGATAGTGAGTAGCTGTTGTCTCTATGGTGCTGCAGGAGATGATGAAGAAATCCCACCAGCCAGAGGAACTACCTCAGAGAAATTAACAGCCTCAGTAAGTTATTTAGCAAACACAAAGATGCACAAATGACTTTTATCATCATCTCAAACAACAGCTCCTGAAAAGACACTGCATCCGTGGCAAATAAAAGAAGTGACGTAAAATCAAGCTAAACAGGAGTACATTTTGTCGGGGCTTTCTAACACTGGAGACCGCTGTGGACGAGTTAAAAGATGAACTCACAACATTTCTTTAGGCCGGTAAGTAACATCTAACGTTGTCTGTCTACTGAAACATATCAATAGTTAACTTATGACAACACAAACTGTAACAGTTAGCGTGATGTGACTGTTTTCTAGGTACTGTGGTGTTGCTAAAGTGAGCTAAGTGAGGTACATGTGAAGATCATAAGATAGCAGTTTTATTTTGACCAGCTGCTCTTCTGTCACTTATTAGTTCCCTTCATTTGTAACAGCTGACTGTAAATTGCAATTGTATGGACCCAGTAGTAGACAGACTATCATCCCTTCAATTCATTATATTGTAACAACTGTTATGTAACTTTAACGCTATACACTTTTGAGGACATTACAATGTTTATTATGTGTGTCTCACTGCAGTAATGACACTGTTAGATGTTGTGTACAGTTAGTAATGTATAAACTTCTTGCTCAAGGAAACAAGGAGCATTTCGGGCTTCTACCCCCATGAGGAAACGACCAGGTCTGCAGAGCTGGAAGATCTTCCTTATTATTTTACAGAGTGACAGTGACAAGTAAGTCATAAGTGGCTGAAGATCTCAGTTAGTTGTACTTTGTTAACTGTGTGGCTGTCTGACAAACATGTTTTTCTCTGCAGTCCATGTTTCCACTATATGACAATATAAAATCATTAGTTTTGTACACAAATGTTCATTACTTTCCTACTGAAAGAGGGCACTGCTCTACTCACTGTTCACACTGTATATATCTTAGCTTGTACACATTACATTAAAAGAAATTCAAAATTGCATTTAAAATACATTAAAAACAAGTAGGAAGACATCGAGAAACAAAACATTAAAACAAGTTAAGAAATAGGAAAGTAGGCTCAAATAGAATAGGTTTAAAAGAGACAAGACTAGAAAAAAGTCACAGTGCAGTTCACAGCCTTGACATTGCTTCAGTGAAAAGCAGTGTCAAACAGAAAGGTCTTCAGCCTTGATTTAAAAGAGCTGAGAGTTGGAGTGGACCTGCAGTTTTCTGGGAGTTTGTTCCAGATATGTGGTTCATAATAACTGAATGCTGCTTCTCCACGTCTAGTTTTGACTCTAGGGACTGAAAGCAGACTTGTACCTGACGACCTCAGAGGTCTGGATGGTTCATAACTTAGCAGCAGATCAGAAACCATTCAGTGCTTTATAAACCAACAGCAGGATTTTGAAATCTATTCTTTGACTGACAGGAAGCCAGTGTAAAGATCTGAGAACTGGAGTGATGTGATCTACTTTTTTGGTTCTTGTTAGGACTCGAGCAGCAACGTCTGCTGAAGATAAATGCATGGACAAGTTTTTCCAAATCCTGCAGAGACATAAGTCCTTTTATACGGATATAGTCTTAAGGTGATAGTAGGCTGACTCTGTAATTGTCTTAGTGTGGCTGCTGAAGTTCAGGTCTGAGTCCATGATTACACTGAGGTTTCTGGCTTGGTTTGTAGTTTTCAACATTACATGTTAATTGCCAATAGACACAAAGTAGTCTCTATCTATCTGTACACATCACTGTTCACACTGTATGATAAACACAGTCCTAACATGTTCTAATAAAAACAATGTGTCTGAACTAAACTAACTGCCCTGCCAAACCTTTGTCTTTTTAGGAGCAGAATTCCAGTCCAGCCACCCCCAGTGATGAATTAACACCCTGCCCTTTATTCTCATCTGCAGCTGGTCTCATCAACAAAGCCCCCCAGTGGACGTCTGTCTCTATACATTACATCAGCTGACATCTTTGACCATCATGCCATGACATATACTCTATATACTGTGAACTCTTGCACATCCCATTATGAAGAGGTTTGCACAAAACTGTACAGCTTTGTGAGTCTAAAAATATATACTAGCTATAGTAATTGTTATAGTGTTTCCTTATATTTTTATTGGAATTTTTTCTTGACTGTTGCAGTAATTACCTTCATTTTTTATACACCAAACACCAAGCCAAATTCCTTCCTCTAAAATAGGAGTGACATTTTAGTGTCCACTATTGCACTGATATTTTTGTAAATTTTGTTAACTTTGTAATAAATGGGAAGAAAATGAAAGGATTTTTGTGTTGACAATAACTGAAATGAAACATTCCAACCTGGTCTGTGTTTGGTACACCAATAGAATGAGCTTTTCTCAGATTTTAGTATCAATGTATACCTCCAAAAGTTTTGTTTAGCACTTATTGTGTAACAAAAGAATGCAAGTGAGCAAGGGTAATTATATGGGTACATTAATACACACATAGTAGTTATTATTTCAGTCTGTAAAAATTTAACAACTTGCAATAATGAATTTGCAAAGAAACAAATGAAATATATAAGATAGTTTGAACTAAACCTTGACAAAGGGGGAAATACTGCCCCCTATTTGTTTGATGCCAGTGGCTGCCAATTACAAATAGCTCCTTTAATACATCACATGAGTACTCAGTAGTGACCACACTTGGCCTTCATTTTTGTGACTGCATCTTGCATGGTTGTGAGTACTAAAAAAATCACATCATTGTCTCTAGGACCACATTTTGCCATAATGACACACATAGACACACACACACACACACACAGAGAGAGAGAGAGAGAGAGAGAGAGGCTCACAAGGTAAAAACAATACCACGCCATCCATGTAGAAGTCAGTGCTGTAAAAACAGCTATTTCATATATATAATATATGAAAAACGATTAGGAGCCACTGTGAAAAATGTTTTTGAGTTCAGACTTCTGAGAAAGAAGTCAGATTTTTTTTCATAGTGTCTCTAATCCTCTGTTGGCAAATGCAATCCAAATACAGGACACATAAATACAGATGACAAAAATTCATAAACCAATACAGGAAATATAAGCAAACACAGAATACACAAAGAGTGTGTAAGCATGAAAAGCTTGAGTGACTCTAAATAGATCATTTGGCGGTCATTATATGTCTCTCAAATCATAACTGTTTTGCCCTTGTCTTGTAGAAATACGTTTTTCCATCCTACATTAATATCTAGTACGACTGCTTCTCTTTTCTCTTGTCAGAAGGAGAAGGAACACGAGGAGAAGGTACGAGAGGAAGCCCAGTTGATGGAGTTTGTCAGAGTCCGACAGAACCTGAGAAAGATCCACTCTGCCATCCAGAACAAGGCGGGATACTCCTTAAGTGCTCCAGAAGAATTCACCCAACATGTGGAATGAAATCTGCTCTAATCTGACTTTATTCAACACCTACTGTTAGCTGCAGTAACAACAAGGTGCTGAAGAACAATCTGTATAAACAGATTTAATACAAATTTGATGATGATCGACAAAGATTGCAGATAATTATGGACACAGTTTTCTTTTATAGATATGTAATGAAATGCCATTTGCCACTTTCTGTAAGGTAAATATTTCTAAGCATTTTAGCTTGATATACAGTTGTGGTCAAAAGTTTACAGACACTTGTTATGAACATGTACAGTATATCATGGCAGTCTTGAGTTCCAATGATTTCTACAGCTCTCATTTTTCTGTGATGGAATGAGTGGATCACAAACTACTACAAAAAACGTTTGTTTCAGTTTGGTTCAGTTTGGTTCAGTAATGAATTTATTATGGTTATTGGGTTAGATGTCCCTTGGCCAATTTCACCTCAGTTAGATGCTTTTGATATCCATCCACAAGCTTCTGGTCGTCCCCTGGCTGAATTTTAACCACTCCTCTTGACAGAATTGTTAAAAGTTCAACTAAATTTGTTGGCTTCCTGGCACAGACTTGTTTCTTCAGCACAGTCCACATGTTCTGATGGGTTCAAGTCAGGACTTTGGCAAGTCCATTCCTAAACCTCAATTCTAGCCTGATTGATCCATTCCTTTACCACTTCTGATGTGTGTTTGGGATCATTGTCCTGTTGGAACACCCGACTGCACCCAAGAGCCAATCTACTGCTGATGAGTTTAGGTTTTCCTGAAGAATTTGGAAATAATCCTCCTTCTTCATTATTCCATTTACTTTCTTTAGAGCAGCAGATCCACTGGCAGCAAAACAGCCCCACAGCATAATACTACCAGCACCATGCTTGACAGTAGGTCTGGTGTTGTTGGGGTTAAAGGCCTCACCTTCTCTCCTCCAGACATATTGCTGCTCATTGTGGTCAAACAACTCAGTTTTTGTTTCATGTGACCACAGAGTTTTCCTCCAGAAGGTTTTTTCTTTGTCCATGTGATCAGCAGCAAACTTCAGTCCAGCTTTAAGGTGCTGTGTCTGGATCAAGGGCTTCTTTCTAACATGGCAGCCTCTCAGCTCATGTTGATGTAAAACACACTTGACTGTGGACACTGACACCTGTCTTCCAGCAGCTTCTGATTCATTGCAGACTTCCTTTTTGGTGGTTTTTGGTTGACTCTTGACCATCCTGACCAGTTTTCTGTCAGCAGCAGGTGATAGTTTGTGTTTTCTTCCTGATGGTGGCAGTGACACAACTGTGCCATGCACTTTATACTTACAAACTGTTGTTTGTACAGTTGATCTTGGGACCTGTAACTGCTTTGAAATGGCTCAAAGTCACTTTACTGACTTGTTCAAATCAATAATGTGCTCTGTCAGATCAATGCTGAGCTCCTTAGACTTTCCCATTGTAGTGTTTGTGGCTGAGTCTAATGGGTGTATCAAACAAGCCCTATTAAAGTGGAAAAATATCTAAATGGAGAAAAATCATCAGATGTCAATCATAATCACTCAGAAGAAGTTAAGAGGCCATGCTACAAAGACAATTTGACACAACTTTCTATAATCACCTAAAATTTTTTTATATTTTTGGTCACATTTTCAGGAGACCTTTTTGTGACAAAGTAGTTTGTGTTCCACTCATTCATCACAGAAACATGAGAGCTGTTGAAATCATTGGAACTCAAGACTGCCTTGATATACATGTTCTTTACAAGTGGATGGAAACTTTTGACCTCGACTGTAGTAGCTATGTATCATTAGTATGTTGTAGAAAAACTATATGATCTCCTTTGACTTGTCAAATGTGTTGTCATTGTTATTATTGTAAATGCATGTCAAAGATTTCTTGATGATTTCAGCAAATGAAACTACTGATAGTTTTCTATGTAAATGCCGGAATGAGACATTGAAAGAATCTGCATGTTAAAGTGTAACTCTCGCCAAAATGCAACCTAGGCTTTTTTCGTGAATGTACCCCAGTCAAACCTTCGTGTAAAAGCATAATTACGACGAAAAAGCCACTTTTAAGATTTACCGTAGTTTAGTTTTCGGGTCAAAATCATTTTCATTTGCGTGCTAGGGGCAACTGTATGGTAGCATCAAAATCGCTATTTTAAAAACACTAAGAAGACTCGACACAACATGAAACTTTGCTCGTAGTATCACCAGGGTCTCTACACATGAACACGAGCATTGAGACCATTGTATGTGTACACAGAGTTTACTTGCAGTAACAGTGTAGCAGTAGCCGTCTTGCCAGTCGAGATGCGTCGATCCCCGAGTGTGGCGTAACATGGAGCTTTCTCCTCTATGTTACGCCACACTCGGGGATCGACGCATCTCGACTGGCAGGAGGGCTACTGCTACTGCTAACGTGAGTTGTTCAAAAACCTTCTTTTTAGTAAACTCTGTGTACACAAACAATGTTCTCAATGCTCGTGTTCATGTGTAGAGACCCTGGTGATACTACGAGCAAAGTTTCATGTTGTGTCGAGTCTTCTTAGTGTTTTAAAAATAGCGATTTTGATGCTACCATACAGCTGCCCCTAGCACGCAAATGAAAATGATTTTGACCCGAAAACGAAACTACGGTAAATCTTTTAAAGGGGCCTTTTTCGTTGTAATTATGCTTTTACACGAAGGTTTGACTGGGGTACATTCATGAAAAAAGCCTAGGTTGCATTTTGGCGAGAGTTTCACTTTAATATGCTCACAAAGAAGAAATATGCTGATGCTAAGCAGTTATAATGTTTATCCAACACATCATGATATCCAAATGACTGAATTGGTTGACTGCCAGTGGCTCCCGAAACAACATGTATCACCTCTCTCAAAACAACATGACTATTGCAGCGTATGTGGTATACCAGACCTCAGTTGTATGCTCGCAGTTGGTTCGGTTTAGGCCCTAAAACTACTTGATTACATTTAGAATAATATTGTAGTTTGGCTTAAAATAACTACATTACTTATTTAACTTCAGCTACTAATGCACCCACATTACATTATGTTGGCAGTGTTGTGCATGAACATGCGAAAAATATGCTCATATTTTGCACACAATGAACAGTGAAGTCTCCAAGAAGACGCTGCAAGGCTGGATTACAAAGCTGCTGAAGGGGATACGATTGCACCAGAGGCTTCATTATTTGACCAACAGTGTGGCAACAAAGTAAGTCTGTCACATGATAAAGCTTTCCAGAGATATCAAGTATGCCATATATAACATATTTTATATGACGTCGACCACGAGGTCGGGTGGTAAAACATTTTTTGATATTACAAAAGTAATAATTTCGCAGGAATGCATGTGTTAAAATGCCAACACTATTGGGGGCAGGGGATGGATGGGAAAGAGTTTCTAATGACAAAGAATAGCACGGAGCAGCTCATTTAAAAGTGAACTTAACTGAACTTCTAACTTGTTCATTTTAATCTGTGTGAATGTGCAGAACATTAAATGTAGGTAATGTAAGTTAAAATAACACACTGTTGACTTTTGCTGTTACACTGGACACAAAATAGCGGCCTGCTGAGTAAAAGTCCTTTGTTTGTTTGACCCAACCATCAGTCCCCATCCTCCTTACCTTTGTGGAATATTTACTCTTTAACTACCTCATCTTCAACTTCCTCTTTGCTGCCTTATTAATTACAACCACTAGACGTTGTTGCCTAACAACAAACGTAAATATTGGCAGACTTGGGGGGTAATGGAATAATAGTAATAGGATTAAAACAAAATGTAAACTTCATGGTGGTGAGACCAACATTGCCATTTATCTATTAGTATTTATTGATGCTATTTGTAGCTCCCTTCTTACTTGTCATTTTTGTCAATACATTTTGACAATAGATTAGTAAAATTATCACTGTCCCTTCATAGAGACAGTGCTAAAGTAGGAGGCCTGACCTCTGACCTCTGTGTTAACTCTACAGCTGCTGCACAGTGGCAGGTGCTTTCTGTCTGTCCTCCATAGTGTTAGCCTTACAACAGATTTATTACTATAGTCCCTCTGTCACCCTTCCCACTGGTAGAGGACTACTATTTCTAGTCAAGGACACACGATCAAAATAGCCCTATCCGTGTATGTATTGTCATGTAGACATCTGACTCCACTCTATACTTGGGGCATGGTAAATAAGGACAATTATATGTAGTTATGAAAACTAAACCTTTAATTTCCTTCAATATCACCAGAATTGCTGCCCTTCAAAATGTTTAAATATGGAGAGCTCACGTGTTTATGGTGAAATTGATATGAGTGACCTAACAAGCATGCAATGTGATGCCATCCCAATTGTTGGCAGGGATTTCCAACAGATCCTTCACTTTGCCCTGTGAATACCACTTAGCCTTCCTGATGAATAGACATAGGCTGATATTAGCATATTGCAGATATGTTTGTTTCAGTATATGACTGTCATCAGGTGAAAAATAAATGTCAGTACAGAAGATGACAGATTATGACAGAAGAAAATATAAAGAGAGTGTTGCCATTACGTAGTCAGTGGAGCAGTGGTAAGGTTATTTTTACACTGTAAATGTCATGCTCAGAACGTGCTGTATCTGTGTCAATATTCTTAATGTGTTTATTTGTTCATGTTTAAAAAACTAATATGGCAGATATTTTCTTCTTTCAATTTTTAAACCCTAAATAGCGACATTTGTATTGGCCTTAAAAATCAGTCACACAATGCAGGGCCCAAATATCAAAGAAGTGACGTTTCAGACTGACTATTATTTTGTTTCATGTTTTGTTCACTTTTGACTTTTTTTTATTCTACATATTGTATTATATTGCCACATATATTTACTATATATGTGTATGTACAACTATGTAACAGACAGATACATTTTATTAAATTTAAAATTGTATCCCTTTAATTCCATCATTTTATTCCAAACATTTTATCCCAAACATTGTTGTCACAGATAAGGACTAAAAACGTAGATAAACGTGCCACTTGTCGTACAAAATTGTGCAGGGAAGTTCAGTGTCTGCAAAAATCTTTTTTAAAATAAACCTTTCCTTCCTCAATTTCAACTACTCAACTTGAATTTGTCATTTAAATGTAGCCAAAGAAGAAACATTTCATGATACTGGATATTGCAGCTTCATTTCTTATGTAGTAGCCTTTAACAAACTACTGTAATGTCTCATGAAATCTTTTTTTTGTTTGTTTGTTTCCAATTACAGGAGACTGGTAAGGAAATGTCTACTTAAGTTCAGTTGTATCTAAGGCCAGTTATGGCCATCATACCTGCTAGATTTAAACACACAATGCTGTCTTGCTCTAGCTGTACAGTTGGCGGTCTCTGTTGGCAGAGAATGCTGTAGAGGTGCCTATATAGTATAGTCAAATAGCTTCGGAAACCTAACTACATTTACAATTACTGTAAGTCATTTTTGTCCAAAGCAACTTACAGTAATTCATACATTCATACACTGATGGCAGTGGCAGCCATGCAAGGTGCCGAGCAGCACATCAGGAGCAGTTTGGGGTTCAGTATCTTGCCCAAGGACACTTCGGCATGCAGACCAGGGGAATCGGACCAGCAACCTTCCAATAACAAGACGCTGGCTCTACCCCTGAGCCATAGCCGCCCTAACTAACTGGAGGAGAGTTGCAGGCTTTTAAACTCTGTGTGGGAGTGTCCTTAAGGAGTTGTTAAGGACACGTGTGAGCTCTGAGTTTCAGAGTCGTTAGGGCCACTTGTGGGTCGTTGACCCAACCAGCCTTCATGTGGGTTGTTGGGGTTAGGTGAGCTCAGGTGTGAATGGTTGTTAAGCTGTCTGGGAGGGAACTCAGTACTGCATTGTATGTGGGTGATAAGTAATGCCTTAGTCCACCTCCTCTGTTCAAAGACAGTCGTTCCAGTTTGACATAGATGGATTCCTTTACTCCTCTTTCAAACCATCTGTCTTCTCTGGCCAAGATGTTTACACTGTTGTCCTCAAAGGAATGATTTTTCTCCTTCAGATGTAAGTGACAGCACTTCGAAGAGGTTAACACTACCAGTGTTTTCAGGAGAGACTGTCTGAAAATGTGCTTCAATAACCCAACACATCCTTATACCTAAATGACTGAATAAGTTGATTGCCAGTGACTCTCAAAAAGACATACAGTATATTAGTTCCCAAAACAACACCATTGCAGCATACCAGTGACAGCTGCTTAAGTTTAGACAACAGAACTATTTGGTTAGGTTAAGGAAAACATCACGGTTTAGAGTAAAATAACTACCTGCCTTCAGTTACGAACATACTTAAGGAATGTTTGTAACTTCAGTTACATTATGTGACATATGGTAACTAAGTAATGAAGGTAAAATAGCTCACTGTTGACTTTTGCTTTCACACTGGAACCAAACAGCAGTCTCCTGGGTGAAGGTCCTGTGCTTGTTTGACCCAACCATCCATCCCCTACCTCCTTCATATGCAGCATTTGTTTTTCTTTACCCTTCTTCTCCTCACTTCCTCCTTTGCTGCAGTAATAATGTTGCAGTTCTTAAAATGGCCACTTGAGGCTGGTTCCAAAGGTGAGTAAATCCCACGTAGGACCCCATGTCAAAACACCAAACTTTACAGCCATAATAAACATGTTTACAACCTGGTACAAAAACGGTTTGGTGTCTATAGCTTATTTCACTGCTTATGACAACTGTAGGGGCGGTTGAATTTATTTATAACTCACTCATTCAAATTACATTAAGGCTTAAAGTTTTGCATAATTAAGGCTGTGGCTCCTTTGTGTGACATTAGTCACAAGCTCGGCTTCACCTCAGCAAATTCCAGTCACTGATATTCACCTTTCGGCCATGTTTGTGGTGTTGATGACTTTAGCATAATTTTGAATGCAAATATCAGAGAAATATGATTTGCTGTGCAGGTAATTGGACTAACAGACTGTAGCGGAGGGATAGAGGTGGGGTTATGGATTGGGGAGTGACCCTTTTAGTGTTATCTGGCAGACAGCTGCTGGAGCTGGGGAGCTCTGGAGGAGACGGTTGTGGGAAAAGCAAGGAGCTACTGGAGAAATAAACACCCGGAGTTGAGGCGAGAACAGAGGTTGTTTTTTTAAACTTTTGGGAATAAAAAGTTGATTTAGCTTTACTCTCTTTTTTCAATGTGTCTGCAGCAACAAGCCCCAGAAATGCTCTAATCCACTGCAGTGTGCTGTACTTGTTTGTATTTTGACTGCTGAGTTGATTGGAAATGTACTTTATGAACATACAGAGAGGTGATGGGAAAAGAAAAGACAGCAGGATAACAATAAGAAACAGTATCTGGTGAGTGTTGACATAAAACTGAACACAAACACAGACACACACAACCTCGGTGCCGGTTGTTGCTAGCTATCTTGTGGCAAATGTACAGTAAGTCTGTCTGTTTGGGGCAAATAAACCTTATGTGATTGATGTGAGGTGCAATTCGCTTCTCTTTATATATGAACACAGATAGCTTGTTAGCCTGGCAGCTTAAAGCTAGGCGGCCTTGTTTAACTAAGCAGGCTCGCTTCAGCTCCACCCACACTCCACCTCTTTTTTTTAATTAGCCTGGAGTTAGGTGGAGTCAGGTACTGCCAAGATGGGGAAGGCCAGTACCACCCACATTGAGCTTCATTCTGGCTCTTCAGGAAACCTATAAACCATAATTATTCTAAATATGATGATACAGATGTCACAAAATTACATTTGTGTTTTTTGGCCAAATGTGTAAATACTATGTTTGGGGAGTGTAGGGCAGTAGAGGTGAATTCTGACAATAAAAGTATAAAATATGTTTCATTAATATGAGCTGAGCTGATCACAGACAGCATGTAGCCCTAAAGAGAGCATCTCCACTTAGGGTGCTGCTGTCAGTCATCCACTATTGTTGGATGGCTTCTGCTGTTTCCTATTTATAGAGATCTCTCTCTGTCACTCCTCCTTCTATCTCCTCTGTATTTTGGGGGATGGGTCAAGAGACTTTTTTAGTATCACACTCCTCCAACAATATAGACCAAGGCAGTCATTGCTGGCTGTATTTGTCCTGTGTCTGAGGGCAGCAGTGAGTGCAGTGGTGTGTCAGAGGAAGGGAAGGAACAGTAGCCATGGATGATGTATATAAAGCCGCGGTGAGTACAGATATGACCAAATATGATATGCTGTTGTATTTCTCTGTCTGAAGAAATTCACTTTGACTTGTAAAGCAAGTAATAGAAAATCCTGGAATAGATCATGTCCCTGTTTGTTGTGCTTCAACAACAATTAAAAGATAGAAACACTCAACAAACACATTGTGTTGCATGAAATTATAAGGGTGGTCTCTGTAGGCACCCATGTGTTTGATAAAGTTTAGAAGCCTGTGTGATCGCTGTTAACAGCTCCTGAATTCCAAAGTCACTGGAGTAAATGCAATACAACATGATTTTGTGGTCTTGTCATGTCCTTTGTTTTTTGTGTGGTGGATATGAGTGCTTTAAAACAATGGGGTGTTAAATTGTTGATAAAAAAAGTATTTGTTAAGTATTTATCTATTACAGTGTTAAATCATCAGTGTGTAGACAACTTTGAAACATCATTAAAGAAAATACAATGAAACAGCATTTTTATAAAAAGTAAATGAATAAATAAATGTCTGACACTGAAACAATGGAAGCATTAAGGCCAGACAGAGCACAGAGTGACAGGGACACTGGGACAGCTGATGGCTATTAAAACAAACCCCCACCCCACCTATTGTACCCACAAAACAAGAATAGTAAGCGAAGAAGGCAGTGTGACATTGCTGTCATTGCAGAGATTAACAGTACACTGTAGTTGCTGAGCTGAAGTCCTACTCTGACTTAACAGTAACCCAATTCACAGAATTAATGTTGCCAATGTACTGTTTGATTCTGCAAACCACAAATATACTAAACCTTACACTTCTTTATGTTGCAACTTCATGTTTCTTTCAGTTCATTTTCTATTTTATGGTGTAATAGTGCTGTACTTATTGTGTGGTTCGGTATAGACACAAAAACACTTAGTTAGGGTTAGGACAAGATCATATTTTGATGTAAAACACCTGCTTTGGATGCCACAAACACCGCTGGAGATGGCCTGAGTTCTCGTCCAAAATATCTGGTTTCTGTTGCATGGCTGGAAATTGTCCCAAGGTCTTGTCAACTGGTGCCATGCTACAAATGTTGAAACGCAGTCTTGTAAGGACCTGGCTTGGCAGCCTTCGTCTGTGACTCAACCACCATCCCCTGCACCTCCTGATTTGACAGTCAGGTCATAAACATGTGAACATGATATGACATAGTTTAGAAATGCCATTATGGTACACAGCCTATGACACATTTTCTCCTGGCCACTGGGCTGGTACAGTGATAGGGAAGAAAACAATCAATAAGCACACACACACACACACACGTATGTATATATATATATACAAACACAATATAAATGCAATATTAATCCTGATTTTGTTTCCCTTAAGGTTGAGAACTTGACTGAGGAGCAGAAAAATGGTGAGAAAAACTACTTAAAGTTATTATTACTACCATCATCTGTATTTTTTTGTTTATATGTATTTCTACTTCTACAACTGATAGTACTTAACATTACGAGTATGAATACTACTACTATCAACACTGGTACAAGACTAGTCTGTATAACCTACTCCATTTTTTGGTAGGTAAAGTCAAGTAAAAAAAATAATGTCCAAGTAAAGGTAGCTTAATTTTAGCATTTCTACAATTCTTTTTTAGTATGTGATCTACTTAAGTTTAAGAGTCTCATTGTCTATTTTTTAAATTGAAAACTAGCCATTTCCATATAACTTGATATTGAATCTACTTTGTTTTAGTGTGCTAGTGTCATTTTTTAACAACATTAACTAATATTTTCTTGTGTGCAACTGAGTATTTATACTGAAAATAGCAATTCTAATAATGAATATATTCTTTGGTAAAAATGTGTGTGGGCCCTTCATGACATTTGTCAGGGGAATGGAAGTAGTGTCCATCAGTTCACACCTAGCATCTCCAGAGACCACCTTTGATCAGATCTCAGTTCCCCTCAGTTCCCCGCTCGACATTAGTGTCAGAGATGTCTTTATACTGTGTTGCAGAGATGTCAATTGAACGTGGCATGGTAACCAGCTAGCCCTGGCCCGCCCTCGTAAAAGTGCTTTGTACCTCAAGAGGAGATAGCCTGTAGTTTCAGCTTGGAGATGTAAAAGCAGCAAGCTCACTATTGAGTCTAATGAGTAAACAAAATAAACTCAAAATCAAGAGAGAAAACATCTTTATGTCCTGTTTTCCTTACTAAACACAAAAATACAACTCCCCACCTTGTGAGTTTCAAGTTTCTCTCTTTTACTGAACTAAGACAAGCTTAAATGCCTAGTCAACTAATTGTGAAACACACTTCATTCAAATTGAAATAAAACTCACCAAAACATTCTTGGTTTGTCTTTCCACCATCACCTCTGGTTTGGTCAAAATAAATTCTCAATTCACAGAGTAAATGTGAAAAATGTTCAGCTCTAAGTGCCACATCCCCTCTCTCCCGTCCTCACCTGCTGTGTCATCTCGTCCCCGGAGCCATAGGCTGTGTTCAGAATCACATATTAACGTACTACTAATTATCATGTCAGTTTGTCATGTGAATTTGTTTGGCCACAATAATCATGCAGTGAAAATTTGATATCATGACAGCCCTAATGAGAATGAAATTATATATACAATTCTTTCGACAACTTTCCAAATTATTAGGAAATTACAGACCAATTAATTCAGTTTTTGCAGGGCCCTGGAAGGATTTGGCTGATTCTGCTTTGAATTGTTTTGTAATGGTTTTTATGTCATATAACATTTATACGTGTTTTTTATGTTTCTTGGTGTTTTGACATGGATTTCTCTGTTTGTAGTTCCGAGTAACTTTAACATCTATCTGGTTGTCAGATAGTAACAGCTGCTGCGTGTCCCTTTCAGAGTTCAAGGCTGCATTTGACATCTTCATCCAGGATGCAGAGGATGGCTGCATCAGCACCAAAGAGTTGGGAAAGGTGATGAGGATGCTGGGACAGAATCCCACCCCTGAAGAGTTACAGGAGATGATTGATGAGGTGGATGAGGATGGTATGTCAGCATCATTAAGCCAGTCACATAACTGTACTGTAGACATCAAGTGCATGTTTGTTTCATGGAGTGAAACAAAATGACATGAAAGCAACTTCAGTGTAAATGTAAGGAGAGTTTTTGGAGGTAAAATAACTGCAAACATGATATAGATATATGGAGTCTTTATGGTGTATGTTCACAGGCAGTGGCACAGTAGATTTTGATGAGTTCTTGGTTATGATGGTCCGCTGCATGAAGGAGGAGAGCAAAGGAAAATCAGAGGAGGAGTTGGCTGAACTGTTTCGCATGTTTGACAAGTAAGTTTCTGTTCACACACGCCACAGTGCCCCTTCAGAAGGAGCATCAGAAAGTTAATATCATAATTAATATCAGAAACACAGTGCAGATTCCCACTGACACTTATGTTGGAAGTATCACGAAAGACAAACAAAGCAGAAGATCAATACCCAAAACTTCACTGAAATGGACCGTCTTACAGTGACAGAGTGAGAGAGAGAGAAGTCAGCACAGCACACACAGACTGTAGTGTTAGATTTCAACTCAGCAGAAATCCCAGATGAGAGAACTGATTCTTTTATCTTTGCTTAAGAAATGGAGACGGCTACATAGACTTAGAAGAGCTAAAGGCCATGCTGATTTCCACTGGAGAGTCCATCACAGAAGATGACATTGAGGAGCTGATGAAGGATGGAGACAAAAACAACGATGGAAAAATTGATTATGATGGTAAGTGAGCTAACCCATTAGTAGCACACCAACAGACACCAACTGTATGCTGAATATCCTACAAACAAAAAACTGTTCACATATAGACAATAGACCCTTTTCACTGCAGACTTTTGACTTGTCAAGGCAGGAAAAGCACATGGCTGCATTCCATTTTGATGGGATAATTCTAGGGCTCTGGTATTGTGCATTCTGACTCACTGACATGACTTAATAAAATGCAGCCATTGTTAACGTTATTGGTCACACCTGTGCTTTTTCTGCTTGGACAAGTCAAAGGCTGCATCCAATTGTCTGGACTTCACCGCACTTGCACACTCACAGACGGGAAGTCCGTGAGTCTTGAAGGCTGTCCAAACTCACATTTCATCCAGTCCACAAAGGCCCTCAAACAGCCCTTCTACAGACTGAGAATCGGGGGAGGAGCTGTATTAGTTACATACACTGACTTTGTGTTTCCCCTCTCTGACAGAGTTCCTGGAGTTCATGAAAGGTGTTGAATAAAGGACTCAGCTGGAGGGCTCACTCTGCAGCATCTTCAGTTTCCATTGACTGAATCACCGTCCAAAGCCCTCCCCCAAAGACATGCTGCCACCTATGTCTGCTTTTAACAATACAAACAACACACCTGTCCTCAACAGGCTCCTGTCCTGTCAGTAATTCTCAAACAACCCCACTGAGGCCTTGAAAGCTTCACTGAGAGATCTCACTGACTGCAAAAATCTTTGTTTCTGATAGTGCTGATAAATCAAAGTGTGAAATATAAATGACTATTTTCATTAAAAAGATTTTCATAATTTCATCGTTTGTCTGTCATAATATGTGATGTAATGAGCTAATTAAATTTAAGTAAGACAGAAACCTGAAGACTTTCCAGTAGGTGTTACACAGATGTTAAATAGATGTAACATGCATCAGATTTTGCTAAAGTGAAACATTTGCCAAAATATGATTTTTAATAAGAATGATATGCTAGGATTAGAATATCATCCAGTCTCACTTGTCTCACTTGTTTTGCTATCATCTCAAAGTGGTCCATTTGGGGAATACCCACCAGCTGAGAAGCACTGGATTATGAAATACTCAGGATTGAGAAAGAGATAAATAATCTATGTTCTCTGTACTGAATGAATGGTTTTCTGAACAGAGCCTTTCAAATAAGACAAACTGCAGACTGCATGAATTATCTTCATGCACAGTGGAGTTTTGGCCTGTTGGTGGTACTGTACATGTAGTTGAATGCACCCACCAGCAGATGGTATAAGAACCTGAGGAAATATACATATATATATATATATATATATATATGCCTATGTATATATATATATGTATATATATATATATATATATATATACATAGGCATTAAAGGTCCTTGTTCATTTCGAATTTGTCAAATGCTGATGCTTTGGGTTTCCAAACTCGTCACAATGCTTTGGGATGGTAGGTCAGGACAGTCACCACCCCAAAGCATCAGTATTTCTTTAATATCAGTATCCTTTTCGGCCTACCCCTTGAAGAAGGCTATTATTGCCCCCTGGAGGCTCTGCGTCTTTTGGTTGGAGGACAGGCACCTGTGTGGTGGTGCCACTACTTCTGCCAGGCTGTGCAGAGTCCTCTTCCTTCTCCAGCTCCAGTGGAGGATGAGCCACCTCTGCCTCACAGCCAGGGACATCCTCAAGGCTGTCAAGGATGATGGGGACATTGGTGGGATTCCACCACTTGCAGTGAAGTGGGGGAGACAAACCAGACACAGACAGCGAGATCAACTGAGCTGGTCTCTGCTCAATGTGGGCACCCTGTTGAATTACAAGAACAGGAATATTTGTAGACCTTGGGGACATGAAGCCCTGGGACACAGGTGGCAGCAGAGTGCTTGAATCCTGATGATGACAGTAAAATCCTGATGACAGGATTTTACTTTATACCCTATTTGACCACAATGTGCTCAGCAATGGCAGAGTGGCACTGTCTGTATTTCGACTGGTTGACTCCACAGGAAATGTATGTAGTCTAACGCTATGTTAACATGACTGCTTCATCTGATGTTTAACTTTAACAGCTCTTCTGTGAACTAAGTTAAATAAACTAAAGATGTGTAACGTTAAGTTACTGTTTGTACTTGCATAAGTGAAACATACAGTCTAAGGTATATGTTTACGGCCAGCTCGAAGGCAGTGTGGAGATGCTGTTAATTAGCTGTGGCATACCTGAGTGCGGTATACCCAGATTAACTTGTGATATAACTTTAACCAGTGGTGCAGGTACACGCCATATACAGTCGGCATTGTGTATACCCACTTCTAAACCCCCTCTGATGCACATCTTCGTTGCATTGTTTGAGGGAACTATAGGTAACTACATACTTGTGGACGCAACCATCGCTAATGTTAATGTAGCTCTTCAGGGATTTAAGCAGTTATTTTTCTAATTTTGACAATCTAACCTGTGACAGCACATTAGCTAAAGCTGGGGTTGGTAGTTCTGTTCAGAAGCATTTTTTATTATATTTTTATAATATCTTTTAACATCCAAACAACAATCAAAATAATATATGCGTTGGGGAAAAAAAGGACAAAAATCCATGATCTGCGGCAGCGACAGGGTTGTAATAACTTCATCCAATCAATTTTAGCAGCCCACAGATATTAGCTGTGTCCAAATTCAGGGCTGCATCCTTTGAAGGGCACATTTGAAGGCCAATTACGTCACAACGCTGCGTGAAGGCTGTCCAAATTCGAAGGCTCCTTCAAATGCAGCCCACAAATGCAGCCTTCTTTTCCCTCTTTTCGGAGGACGCACCGCTACTATCCTTTGTGGCCTCCCATATCCCAAGATTCTTTGCGAGCCGCTGCTCAGTCCCGAAAAAGAAGAGGGAAAGCAAGAAAAATGGCGACATCAAGTGGCGCAGACTTGACATTTAAATGTAAGTATTGGGTTTATACTCGGTTTTTACTCATTTGAACATCCAACGCCAGATATGTTAAACTTCAGGGGACCTTAAAACCTCCAAATTTTAACTTTCAGTTAAAATACGTGACGCTGGTAGTGCATTAGCATACGGCATAAATTAGCATTATGCCGGTGAAGTAAAGCCTTAAAAGCCTTTAAATGTTAGACGTTCAGAAAACCATAAAATCCATTCAGTCAACTCTCTAGTGATGTGCGAGTCATGAACGAATCGTTCAAAACTTGAGATTCTTTTTACTGACTCGGGAGTTACGAGTCATTGTCTCCATTAACTCGTTCACTGACTCACCGCTGCTACCGCCAGCTAACTGCAAAGAGGAGACATGCCACACAACTGTTATTCTAACTGCAATTGCGTAAATGTATCAAGCTAGCTCACAGCTCACTCGCTCTCCCTCCCAGCTCGTGGAGCCCCTCCCTTACCCGTGAAACTCGTTGCTCCGCACCGTTCAGGACTCGGTAGCTGCAACTCGTAGCTCACAGCTCACTCGCTCTCCCTCCCAGCTCGTAGAGCCCCTCCCTTACCTGAGAAACTCGCATTCCGTGGCGCACACTCTGGGTGACTGACTCAAGTGACTCAAGTGACTCGAAAACCCGATTCACTTTAGTGAGTGACTCATACAAACTCAAGTCAGTAAAAGGAATCGAGTATACCATCACTACAACTCTCTTTCGTGGTCCTGGGTGGCAGAAATCGTGACGTAAGGGTAAGGGCGGGAACATCTGGTGACGCAACCAGGAAATACTCCGAAGGCTAGACCGTCCAATTTAACGGGGTCCAGGGCGGTATTCCGAAGGGCTGACATTCCGAACGTTCACTTTCATGTTTCGGAATGCCGGCCCTTAATTATTTTTGAAAAAAGGTGCAGCCCCTGAATTTGGACACAGCTATTGTATGGACAGTCTACCTGTCCATCAATCTGACCTTCCCTGCCCACCCTGCGCTGACTCCGCCCATCACTCATTGCACTTGACCGGAGTCTGCGCAGCGCACTGCTGGAGCTGTGGCAGAGTGAGCTCATTGTTTACGGACATCAAGCTGGTTTGCTTTATGTGCATGAATGTGCTCCTTAGCAGGGATACAATACAAAAAGGAACGGCATCATTTCATTAGCTGCACCAGGAAAATGCTTCAAGTACTGGTCCTAGCAGTCACATGTTAGCCTAACACTTGAGATTATTACATATTAGTAAGATTTTTTTTTTAACAAAATAGACTTTGCATTTCAATTCATGATCTGACCGTCAGCCAACCACAGTAGAGTGTGGGAAACACACAATACACCTAACAATCCCTATAAATAATCGCTTGCCACCCATCACATAAGCTTCCTATCACCCACAGACTTCTATTGTTACTTTTTTTTTTTACATAGCAACAGTCCTGTGTTGTCTTTGAGAGAATCAATATTTTTATGCCCCATAAACACATTCAGATGTAACTTTATGTCCTGTGAATACATTTAGTTCTCCATCCTTATCTAGTTTTCTGTAATTATTATCATTTTTGCAGAGATGATGGAACTCCCTTCTCTCAGGCCAGGTACAACAAAAAGTCCAGAGCTAGAGTAGTAAGTAGAGCTTGTACACACTACTGCCAAAATGCATAGTAAAAATAATAAAAACGTGAAACCATGTAAATAACTCCCCCCCTAGGGTTAAGGTTAATTGTGTTATTCTTTCTACAGGACAATCACTGCCAAAACCGTACAGGATTGAGACCGCACCGACATCAACAGCCTAACCTGTTGGCCAACACTGATCTGTGTTTATAATCAGTCAAGAAACTTCTGGACGTCCTTCCTGTATATAGTTGTTAATGCTAATTGTGCTGTATATTGTCTAAATGATAAAAGGTCAACTATTTTTGTTGTGTTATTTATTTACATGTGTTCCAAAAAATGGAATAAACCAGAGTCTTACCTAATTCAGTTGTTATTATTAGTGCATCATGTAAAGTGTAAGAACTGTAATGGGATGGTTGTTTATGCTGGAAGTGTAAAGAAAAGGCACTTATCATATTTAAAGACTTTATTCAAACGTTAGAGATAATGCAAAACAAGGAGTAAATACAGAGTGACAAATAATAAGGTGTCAGGTAAAGTTCAGCACTTGATGAGATTGCTCCAAATGTAGTCCTTGAATTCTGGTCTGTAAAGCAACAGATGAGCAACATGATTCCTGGACAAAACTGTACAGATGTCCCAGTTTATATGACATTTTTTTCATTTTATCTATTCATGCTTTTGACTTGAAGTACCAGCCCTTTATCTTTCTTTACATGTTTCTTCTTACTGTGTTTATTGTTATACACCAAAACACAAATTCAAATGCTGAAAAACTGCTTGGCAAAAAATGTGATTCTGATTAGGGCACTTGTGTGTCCAAGTCACATGCCTGGTCAATATACTGTACAAACACAAATAGTTAAGTTGTAGGTGGTGTTTATCAGGAAAAAGCACCAGTAATGTTCTACTTAAGACGCTGACCTGCTCATGTGCAGTCCTTTGAGCCTGAAGATCTTCTACTCAACGTATGAACATCTGCTCCTTGACCTGTCGCCCTCCCACGTCCACGGCCTCTCCCTCCACTTCCTCGGACACTGCTGGTTGCCCTCCTGTCGTCCTCTCTGACGTGATGATGTGCTTCACTCTGGCGTGTCTGCCGAGGCAGCAGCCATGTTGGAATTGGTGACTTATATTGAGTGAGACAATGTAGATCACTGAGCGGTTTAAAACAAAACTAGTTGGTATTTTACTATCTTTACGAGAAACTGTGACTTTGACTTGACTTGAAAAATGAAAAACTAGGTAGATTTTCAGTTAAATGTCTGAAATAAGGTGTGTGGTTACCACAGGCTGAAGATATTTACACATTTTGTTCCAAGACATAAAAGACATCATTAAATGTCCCACAATTTAATTATAAAGCTCTTCGGTGTGTTAAAAATGGCGGTTGCTAACAAGTGTCTAAATGAGACTACAGAGGTTGTCAGGGACATTAAACGTCCTCACAGCAAACACAGAGACTCAACTACTCACTAGTCCGTGTTTACAGGCCCACTTTAGTTACAAACGTGTAGGTATCATAAGCTTGTGTTTGTCACAGAGATTATTTTTGGCAATATTCATAAATCCAGTGGACAGATCCCATAAGCTTTTTGACCAGGGAACCAGGGCGATGAAATAGAGAGCTGAAGTCATGCCCGTGGGTCCTTAATTCGAAAAAAAATAAAGTTGCATTTATTCGTAAATAATGTAAAATATCATCTAGTTTGTGTTAAACCGCTGAGTGAACTACATTGTCTCACTCAACACTGATCATCAACACCAACATGGCCACCAACTCGACACAGAAAAAGTATCAACAAAGGTGAAAATCAGAATAAATCTCACCATATTGACAACTGCAGGTACTGTATGTGAAAGGGTAGTTTGTTACTTCTGTGAGCTGCTAATATACAGGAGCAGCTCTGCAATGTTTAAATTAGGGGTTTTGGTGAGTGTTCATCCAGACGTCACTAACGCCACTGTTGGCTGTGTAGTCTTTATAATGATGTATTTTCACAGTCGGATATTTCATTGGTTTGATGACAAATTGAGACTTTCTGATGATGAAAAATGATCTTCTAAATTCACAAACATCATATGTGTGATTTATGACGCAATTCAAGCGGGGTCAATAAATGACTTGTCTCTCTCCATTCACTACCAGACACATTTATTCTGAAATAGGGTCGCAATGAGGTTCAACGGAAGGGGCGTGACTTCATCAGTCTACAGGAAGTTCTTGACTATTTCCGGGTCAGCTGCTTACATTACTGACCAACATGGCGGCCCGTTTCGTACTTCAGTCCTCTGCAGTCCGCAGGGCGCTGCTAGCCCTCAGCCTGCCCAGCCGGACACCGGGACCTCCTGCCGCTGCTGTCGGGTTCAGATGTCTTCATCACGCTGCTCCAGGAGAAAAAAAGACGGCGATATTAGAGTCAGCGGAGGAATACAAGTTCGTAGAGCGGCTCATTCCACCGACGCGGGTCCCCTTTCCGCCTAAACACGCCGGTCCAACCCCGTCTGGCTGGACTCCTCCGACAGATTCACCGCCGCCTCTTCCGTACATGATCCGACGTTCCCGCATGCACAACATCCCGGTTTACACCGAGCTGACCAACGGCAGCAAAAGGACAACGCTCGTACGGAAAGTGGAGGGGGACATTTGGGCTTTGGAGAAGGACGTGAAACAGTACCTGAAGGAGGTGACGGGGAAAGAGTTACCCACACAGGTCAATGAGGTCACCATGACCCTGAGGGTCAAAGGTCATTTCGATGCCGAGCTGAAGGAATGGCTGGTCAGCAAAGGCTTCTGACTGAAGTGATGAGGGGGGACTGAGCTTCCAGGACAGTCACAGCATTCTGCTCAGGGGACAGATGGACACGGAGAGGACTACATGTCAGCCCTCACTGGGATCTGCTGGCATGTCCAAACCTTGAAATATTGTCCTACAATACTTCAAAACCTAGTCAATCCATATGGAAAGGCAGATTATGTTGAGGTTTTATACCAGAGAACTCTTGAAGCATTGGGATCACAGGTTGTCAAACAACGTACACAACTGTATGTTATGAATGCAACATTAAAAAAAGCATAACTCACCGCCTGTTGTGTGTTAAATATGGAAATTATGTCTGCTATATGCTCGAGCCCGACTGATAGTTGCCTTGTGGGGATGACACCTATACTAACTGAAGGGAGTAAAAGATTCCTATAGATATATCATCAAACACCTGTGCCATGACTCCAGTGCACCTCACTATGATTTTTAATAATTACATCAATTAATTAATAATAAATTACCCCATGCATCTTCTGCATTATAATCAAAAAAAATCTTTTTATATCAGCACGTATCAGACAATATATACCATATACTGTTGGACTGTCAGTTGACTGACGATCAGTCTGCAAGACAGCCTTTCTTTCCCATTTTGTCCAAAGCTGCTCTTAGGGAATAACTACTTAAAACAATCGATTGCTTATCAAAATGGTTGACAAGTTTTTGTTGATTGGCTAATCGTTGCAGAGGAAGAAAAAAAACTATAAATGATACCTGACAATATGAAACCCGGTGGGATTACTTACTTACAAGTTTAAAACATTTGAATTTATTCAGTGATACAATATGCACATTTATATTGAGCCCAGCACAGGAAACATATTTGGGTGATAGAGGATGTTAGAATAACAAACAGGGTGCATGACTCCAGTAAATACAGAAAGATGAGTGCACATCTGCTAAATGTCTGTCTGAGCAACAGTGGTCAACCTTTGTCAAGCCCAACACTAATATTTGGCAACAGTTCTGTTTGATGCTTCATGTTTTAACACATCAGCAGTCACTCAACATTAACACTGATGGTTTGAAGTTTTAAACAGGTGTCTGTACTGCATCATGTTAGAGATGCCATCAGGAATGAAGCAGAGAGATTCTCCTGGTAAGATCCTCCAGTTGGTCCTCTGGAAAAAAACAGGAAAGAAAACTTAGTGCAAAATATACAGCTGGGGTAGGACGTTTCCATAAACCTTCCTGACACTTCACGTTAGTGACCACTCCCTGTCTTAGGTCAGGTAGGATCACTACTTTATTTAAGATTGTTAAATGTCAGAATAATAGTGGAGCGACTGTTTTATTTCAGCTTTCATTTCTTTCATCACATTGCAGTGGGACAGGAGTTTACATGCACAGTATTTTTTTAGCATCGCTTTTTAAATCGTTTGACTTAAGTCACACATTTCTCACAATAAGTTGCTTGAAATTTGGCCCATTCCTCTTGACAGAACTGGAGTAAGTGAGCCAGGTTAGCAGGCCTCCTTACATGTACACGCTTTTTCAGTTCTGCCCTGAATTCTTCTTTTGGATAAAGGTCAGGGCTTTGTGATGGCCTCTACCATACCTTGACTTTGTTGACCATAGGCCATTTTGCCACAATTTTGACAGTATGCCTGGACTCATTAACCATTTGGGGGACCCATTTGCGACCAAGCTTTAACATCCTGGTTGATGTCTTGAGATGTTGCTTCAGTATATCCACATCATTCTCCTGCTTCATGATGCTGTCTATTTTGTGAAAAGAATGAGTCTCAAAGCAGCAAAGCACTCTGAAAACATGCTGCTAGGTGACAATCACCTAAATTAATCATTCAGAGAAATTAATGATCCAGCAGATTTGGTCACATTTTCAGAGGACCTATAATAAATTCATTACTAAACCAAACTTCATGAATGTTTTTGTGACAAAGTAGTTTGTGTTCCACTCATTCATCACAGAGAAATGAGAGCTGTACAAAATCATTGGAAGTGAAGACTGCCATGATATACATGTTCTTTACAAGAGGATGGGGATTTTTCACCACGACTACAATAAAATGAGTCCTATATCTACTTAACATTAAAGGCCACTGCTCCAAAACAGCTATAAAAAAGCCAGACTTTGGTTTAAAACTGCACAGGGGGACAAAAATGTCTTTTTGGAGAGATGTCTTCTTGTCTGATTGGTTCAGTTCAGTTCAGTTCAGTTGTAGAAATCATGTAGAAATCATTGAAACTCAAGACTGCCATGATTTACATGTTGTAAGAGTGGATGGAAACTGGAAACAGGTCCTTCACTCATCAAATAAAAGAGAAATGTCCCACACTTCAACACACAAAGCAACGTTACAGGACCAAACAACAGTAATGTGGTAACTGGTAGTGTCTTTGGCAACTAATATGAGGGAAAAAAATACTGCATCCATACATGGCAAAGCCTCTGTCATCCTGTCTGTCCTACTGACTCTTCATCACATTTCTGCCTGAAAAACAGAGTCTGTCTGCGGCAGCAGAGCCGGGCAGCTCCCGCAGTTGAATGCTTGGTTCAGTGTGAACAAACAAAAGGCGGCGTAAAGACGAGCCTGCGTTGCGATAATGTGGAGTCTCTGTGTGAAAAGGGCTACTGATACCCCAAGATCATAACAAAAAAAACAAACTAATTGATTTGCATGGCAATGACTCAATTAAACAAGATGTGTGAGCTATAGGAGTCTGTGGAAAGGAAACTACTTAAGCTGTGACATAATTTCCTACAATTTGTACAAGTTGTTTAAAGGCACAGTCAACGTATTGTATGTAAACTTCTGACCAAACTGGAATTGTGATATAGTGGATTATAAAGGAAACTATTCTGTCTGGACAACAATTTCTTTTGTCATGCACAAAGTAGATGCCCTTACAGATTTGCCTAAACTAAAGTTTGTTAACATGAAATAATAACAACAATAATAATAATAAAGTTCTACAATAAAATATTGAGTGGTTCAAAATTGAGTCTCATAACCAAAGTGTGTATATTTAACTGTGCATGTGAAAGCAAATATTGACTTACGTAACGTGTGCTTCTCTCCTCGGCTCTGAAAGCAAGGCTCTGTCTGTAGCTGGGTAACTTCATCATTCATGGACACCGAAGCTTCTGATACTTCCTTTAGCATGTCCAACTCCTGAGAAGGACACACAAGAGGAGAAAGTGTTAAACTTGTGTTGGGACAGATTTTTGTGCGTGAATGGTAGCCCCTATTTCCTGCATATGTGTGAGTACCGTAATGAAGGCCAGCAGTAGATGGTGGACTCTCTGGAATATGTCAGAATCTGTGCTGAAGCTGGGGGGATCTCTGCCGCAGTAGTCTCTCATGTCTGTTTCGAAAACATGGCTGAAAGTAGCCATCAACCGCTGAAGGTCACACGCTGCTACACGCAATGAGCTCGGAGACAAGACACCAGGACTCTGGGCCTCATTGTTCAGGAAGTCACACTGAGGACAGCAGAGGGCAGAAAGAGAAGAACACAGCAAACAGGTAGCACTCAGTATTATTAATATGCCAAGACCAAATCTATGGGTCTGTGCATTATAATATTTCAAAGTAGAACATTGTATGACAAAAATTTTCAATTGACGTGGTAGTCATTTAAGAATCGACACCCTGTTGCAATTGAAGGCTTTATAATGCTGCAGGCATCGTCAACCACATGAACACCATACCTCTGACTGTAGCTGCTCCAGTGCTGACTGAGTCCGCTGTAAAAGGGTGGCAACATCAACAGCCTCTTCTCTTCTGGGCTTACAAGATGTAGAAGATAACTTGGTGCCCTTTTGTAAAGACCTGTGAGGTAAGGAACAGCAGTGAGACAGGCTGGAGAGGAGATCAATATAAAGACAATGATGCTGCAGGCCAATAACAGAGCTAGTGTGAAGCTCAAAGAGGGTGGTACTGGCTGTCGCCATCTTGGCAGTGCCTGGCTCCACCTAACTCTTGCTAATCCAAAAGTTGGCACAGAGACGGAGTTAGATCTGAATGAAGCCTGGTTACTGAAACACACCCACCAAGCTGGAAGCTACCCGGCTAGCTAATGCTAACAAGTTAGCTGTGCTCAAAACAGAAAGAAAATGTCATGGGGATCATTTGTGTTTATCTGAGGGGCTCATGTGAGTTTGACCACAGGTTTATTTTCCCAAACAGACAGAATACCTAACTGCACATATACACAGCCACAAAATAGCGAGCAACAAATGCAACTGAGGGTGTGTGTTGGTGTTCAGTTTAACATTAGTTCTGACCAAAGTCAAACTCACCAGGGACTCTGGATCTGACATAATATGTGTAAAACAGAATAATCAAAGGACCCATACATACTTGATGTGTGCAGGCCAGGGGTCGAGTGTGGGTTTGAGCACTTGTGAAAGGTGAGGCAGATTCTCAGCAGCATAGAGCTCGTTCAGCAGCATCTCTGCATCTGTACAGGGCCCAGCAGACTTCTTGCAGCCAGGGACAAGAGTTAAAAGCTGCTCCAAGAATTGAAGCTGCCTGTAAACGCTTGCTTCACCCTGTATAAATGGTTTGACAAGTTGTACTTACAAAACAGGACATTTTCAGTTTATTGTGATAATGTATATCTACATTTGTAAGTGTTTGCATCCACTCTATGTTTATGCAACCTGTCTGATCAGGTCCAGGTCATCTGCTTTGCAAAGCATCAGCTCCTGCCCAAGCACAGCCATTTCTGTTAGAACAAAAACAAGCCACATCAGTATAAGGCTGGATTCACACTGGACCAGGCGATGCAGCGAAATTTGCTGGTTTTCCCATTCATTTTAATGAGGGTAGTCCATTTTGCTGGCCGCAGGGGGCTCCAATAAAAAAACAACCACACAACCAGCTGTGGTGAAAAAGTTAAACTTAACTTTTGGAGAAACGCAACCCGCTGTCACATTGCGGTGGCCAATCACTTATAAGCTCGCGATCAGGCTTGCAGCATGGTTGGTTGGTGGGTGGGTGGGTAGGTAGGAAGGTAGGTAGGCAGATAGACAGATAGATACTCTATTGATCCCGAGGGAAATTTAAGACGGCTGATCATATCAGAGCAGAACAGGTCAGTAGCTGGGTATGTTATTTAGCATGGCTAAATGCTACAGAGGGAACCCAACAGACATTTCTCTGTGAAGCCTGATGTTTCACTTGTGATCACTCCGTTTGGTTTTGTGCCCCAGTTTAAAACACACAGTAATGATCGGCCTCATCCCTGGTTGTTTACTGTTATTCTTAATCTGTCGGTGGGGACAAACCATCACTGGTTGGACCAGCATGCTTGTAGCATAACAACATAGCAGCGTCTCCTATCAGCAAACTGGTCAGTGGGGGTTTTCAACAGGTCACACACACGGACCATGGGGTGACATTCCATACCACCACACAAGACTGCAGTGAAACGCAGCACAACCGGATTTGGTCTGAATGTAGCCTAAGAGGTAATTTTAGTGCGAGTAAAATAAACCAAACTATAAATGTAAACTACTCTGTATGCGCACTCTTGCTGACATTTTTTTTCTCTCTTTCACAAGTTCTGTCCAAACACATGCAGGACTGTAGGACTATAGGAAAGTAAGCTAATGTTACCTTTAGCCAAAACATCTGGGTCTTTGGATCTCATTGACATTGCCTTGGAATTGCCCACATTTGGGTTGATACTGTAAAGTGACAGGTGAAGATAGGTAAAGGGATTAGTTTATATTTATATCAAACTTTTTTGATAGATGAGAACAGATGTCATGTTCTATGTAGCTAGTGTACCTGCTGCAGATCCATGCCAGTATGTCGGTGCGGTGCTGAGAGGGAACACACAGCAGCTGCAGCATGCTGTCCGCTTCTTGTAGGTTCAGACCTTCCACCAAAGGACAAGATGCAGCCTCAACAAAGACAAAACAGACGATTTTAACGTTATTCTATGCATTCTCTTACTCTTATTAATACATATGCCAGTGGTTCCTGTGGAAAAGGAGATAAGGTGGAGCTTATTCAGTTCATATGAGTCGTTAATGGATAAGTTTACCCAAAAAGTAGAATCAGTCATCATCTCCTCCCCCCATGCTGATGAAAAGTCAGGTGAAGTTCTGAAGTCCACACAACATTTCTGGAGCTTCACAGCAAAACAGCGTTGAAGCATTCTCCTAAACAACTGAAGTAGCTGGGGACTTAATTTAAAACGTGAAAAACAACTCGAAAAAACATAACAATGAAATGGCTCCATTCAGCTTGTCAAGTGTAATCCAAATCTCCAGAAGCCCCGACATCACAAACTGTTTTGAAAAGGCGTTATTTCCACCCTTTTTAAGCTAAATCTTCACAGCTAAAAGCGTCAGTGCACACCCCGTCTGAAGAGGGCGCACAAGCTCAACTGTACATTGAGGGTGTAAATAACGTCTTTTCAAATTGATTGAGGATCTAGGAGCTTCTGGAGAGTTGGTTTTACGAACTATACAGAGCCATATATGGCTTCATTTTTTTAAGTTTTAAAACAAGTCCCCCAGCTGCTTCAGCTTCAAGGCTGGTTTGCAGTGAAGCTCCAGAAATGTTTTGTGGACTACGAAACTTCACCTGAATTTCCATCAACATGGAGGGAGGAGATGATGACTGATGTTTACTTTTTGGGTGTACTGCTTCTTTAAGGTTTTGGTTAAGGTAAAGAGCTGATGCATTTTTGAAAAAAATGGAAAGTTTTGCCAAAATGTTCCGAAAATATCTTTATGGTTATATTGTTGTTTTAGTTTGGAGACATCATAAACCCAAGCAGCATATCTCTACGGAGTAATGCACCATCAACATAATATTATCAATGCGTTCTCTTACTTTGGCAAATCATGTTTGGAAGTATTGCATACAGAGTAGGCTACTTTGAAACGGATATTTCCGGTTTCGTTGTCCTCGAGTACAATAACGTCAAAGTCCAAACCTGTAGTTTGTGCTGATTCTACTAACGAGGCACCCGCTCGCTTGAGTTTAGATCAGTGATGACCCTGCAGAGTCGGTGTCGACTGTCAACTATTTTGGATGAGATTTTTAAAAAGCGGCGAGCAGCCGACCCTTTGTTAACAGTCACATTATGAACGCTACGTGTTGTCTGTAAATATATAAAATCTAACTCATTATTTGAACGTCTTTACCTGCAATGCAGCATAAACATGTCGTACAAGTTGCTCTTCTTCCAAAGCCCCCGCCATCTCCACAACATGAAGTCGCGTCCTCCTCTTCTTCGAATGCAGTTCCGGCAGACTGTACGCTGCGAAGCGTGCTGCTGCCCCCACCGTCAAGAATGAATAACTTCAGTTCATATTCGGAAGTACACCCGGCCAGTACAGTACTGATAATTATCCTCAAAAAGAAAGTCACGACTTCAATGAAGAAGGAAGACAGCTTTGTAAACAACTGTTGTCTCCCACTTCAGTAATGTTGCACAGTTCCAGTACTCCCTCATGAACACAAACTGGCTGCAAACTTACCTATTGTTTTAAAACAACTTGCCTGGCCACAGTGACCTAGTCTCAACCTGATCAGGACTATTTAATCTGTTCTGCCGGAGCTGACAGGGAACCTTTCTCTCTTCACGGGGTCTCTCTCCCCTCCAGTCCTCCTCCACTCATTGTTTACCAATTCTTTGATAATGCTCAAGTATGCTCTCCCCAGCATAACGTTTGAATCCAGGCAAAGTAAAAATAATAACTGTCCACTTCACGGTATAATAGCATATTTCTCTGGGAAAAGGTCATATGTGACATGTGATGTGCATACAGAGAGAATATAAAAGTAAGAATAAGAACGAGAGACGAACACACACACACACACACACACACACTGGGTGATAAACCTCATCGTATTAAAGAGCATAATGGAGGATGGTGGAGGTGAACAGGCTGCACAGCTTTCTCTGAAGAGCAAGACTGAAATATCTGACAACGTCCACAGCGCGGGAGTGTACTGTGAACTGTCTCCAGGAGATGACTGACGGTAAACTTCCAAGAACAGAAGAAGAAGCGAACATAAGATAGCGACAAGTATTTATACATTTTAAATCTAGAATAATGTATCTATTACTACACTCCGGTACAGTAGGTGGCGGTATGTACCGTATACATCATGGCTGCAACCCGCCATAAGCACAAAACCAGGAAGGAGTAGTTAATACTTCATTTCCGGGATGCGATACAATCGGTGGCTGTAAACCGCCTCGCGCTGTAATATCGAGCTATTTTTGTGACAGCTCCCGTCAGAAGACAGCACTTTCCTCAGCCTCTACGAGCGATGTGTCTATAAGGTGTTGACGTAAGTGCTCCGTACTCCGCTACTACCGTCAACATGAAGAAAAAGAGCTCCGAGAAAAAACGCCATGTGGTGGCGTGGCTCAACAAAGCTGAGTGGGATCAAGTTCTGGAGTATCTGTACTCCAAAGATTCGGCCTTACAGAGGTTTGCACTTCAGAGAATAACTGCTTGGAAAGGCAGATATGCCAACAGCACCCCTGTCGCAGTGGATTGCACGGCGGACCTGGTGAGGTGCCAGGTGCTGGACAGGTCAGGACAGCTGGACGGAGACGACCTGGTCCTGCTCTATGGAGCGGCCCTGGTGAGGTTTGTCAATCTGATCACTGAGCGGCAGCAGGGGAGAACAGCTCGTCCACTCCGGCGGCTGGCTGGGAACCTAAATATCCCAGAATGGGTTGTAGACCTGAGGCATGACTTCACACACCGAAAGCTCCCGACGTTGAAATGGTGTCGAAAGGGATGTAAAGTGGTTCTAGAGTGGCTCCAGCAGGAGTACTGGTCCAGGCAGCTGGGAGGAGGGCCCAATGAGGACTGGGAGTCACAGTCGGATGGAGAGGATGAAGACATTGACCTGAAACACCATGAGAACGAGCTCATAGCAAGGCAAAAAGAAATGGAAACCTACAAGAATGCACGGGAACTTCTTATAAACTTTGAAAAGGAGCAGTACCAGGCTTTTGATGGGCTTCCTGAGGACAAAGAGAAGAGCTCGTGGCCAGCCCCCTTTGCAGACATGAGCTGGTTACTCGGTGAGATCAAGCAGTTTGCTTTGGAGTCAAGTGATATGCTGGTTGATGTGTTGTTGGAAGATGGATTTCTGGTTCCAACTGTTGAACAACTGGAAACATTAGGCTGTGACACTTGTGACAACACGTCTCCCACTGAACCCAGAGTCCCTCAAACCTTCCTGCGTTTTTGGCTGCCCCTCCTCAAGATGCTCAACTCACCATCCTTTATTCACCTCCTGCTGGAGAAGCTCTTTGTTGAACTTAAGCTTCTTGCTAAAGAGCAGAATAATCACAGGGCTTTCTACATGTCTGCCTGGATTTCAGAAGTCCTCTTCTGTAACAGCAACAAATTTGAATTCCATTTTCAAACAAAGGTACAGAAGAAGGCCAGAATGAAGGACAGGATTTTTGTAAACCGCATCCAGCTGCGTTGGCAGCAGCTGCTCTCAGCATGCCTGGATGCTCCCTGCATCAGCACGCCTCACCTGCTCCAGTTAATCCTAGATGACATGGAGCATCCTCTCCCTCTGGATACTCGAGAGAGGCTGATCCAGCTCTGCTCCATCTACACACAGACTGCACACTCAGAATTTGATACTTCTCTGGAGCAGAAACAACAGCCGATGTACACACTGGAGAGTTTGCACGAGAAGCTGCAGCTTTCATGGCGCCACAGCCACTCTTGGCGCTCTACAGCTGACTTGGAGAGAAGTGTGTCCTCCCAGGAGTACAAATGGGCAGATGCTCAGGCTGAAAAAGCAAAATTGCTTCGAGGTTCACCTTGGCAGGTGTGCGTTGATAAAGCTTTGTGGAAGAACTATCCTCTTGGTAAAGTCCCTGGACAGTCAGATGACCCCTCATGCCTCATGGTGGAAAACTACTCAACAATGACTGTCTTTGACCAGCAGGTGGAGTTGGAGAGCAACACAACACACAACGCCCCAGGAGTCTCTGCGCCAGTGAGAACAGCTGATGGCCTTCTTTGGAACCACAGCGACCTTAACAAGCTGAAATCTGGACTGCAGCTTTTTTGAGTCATGTTGTAATGCTGTGAAATATAGCTCCTTACATGCTGGGACATTATTGAACTGGTGCTTTCTATTGTTTTGAGACTTGGAAAACAAATATTCTGGATGAAATCTATATGTAAAGAAGTGGATTACCGATTGATATAAAGGTCATTCATTCCAGACATTAATCCGATACAATGCCCTGTTTTATATCATTTAAAAATAACCTTTAGTTGCAACTGTTGTGTAAAGCATTTGCCTTCACGTAATGTGCTGTGTCGATAATATTTTCAGCATGTGGCTAAGACAGAAGTAGAACTAGTGCAGACTATTTAACAAATCATTTAAAACATACTGCACATGGTAAGGCAAGAGTAGGTTGGGATATGGTTAATTCATTATGATGGTGTATTAGGAGTTCAGTGAGTTGTTTTTTTCTTGCACCTGTCATGCAACTTAGCTTGCACTGTTAAAACAGTTGTTGGTCCCTACAAATGGTTTTGGACAAGATGTCTCTGAAAACCCTGGCAAAGGGGACGTTCTTGTAAGCACAAGGTGGTTTTGTGTAATGCATCTTTCTTTGGCGTACTTACGTTAAATAAAAACTTATTCTTCTGAAGAAGTAACATTGTGTTTTTTATGAGTAAGATTTATGGTGCCTAATCAAAGCATGTTGGTTTGGAAAGGATGTCTTTTGTGAGAAGGCTAACTGCAGTATGAGCAGGCCATCGAGGGTGTTCAGCAGCACAGAGTTAAATAATCATAAGCACTACTTAGCAGACCCATTGTGTTTCTTATTTTACAGCCTGTTTTTCAAGTTGTACAGTGTATCCATGGTTAGAGTAAATGCTAAAACGAACATAAGACACTAGACTTGAGGACAAAGATGTTAAATGTACAAATTAAAAAATGAAATAAAATAAAGCACAATTTCACAGGAGATATTCTGAGCATATCACAAAGTGAAAAATATGAAGACCTGTATGAAATGTCATAAAATGCAACACAAACAGTCATATAACAAACACTATGGAGCTTAAAATATGATATTTCTTTTGAGACCGGGTCGGTAGGTGATACTCTGCTCAGTTCGAGGTTTTGTGAATGTGTCATAATAAAATGTAGTTGTCCATTGAGTAAAGTTCAGTAGGACTTTTATTTTGAATAATTTGTCCGGAAGTGTCTTTGAGCGGATGTTTGAAGTTGGACCTGTCGTCAAACTGCGCCATCGCTCCCAAAGTGTGAACTATTCAGATTGAGTCACGTTAAGGTTTCAGTAACCAACACAGTTTCATCGAAGAACGCAGCTGCAGTAGTTTTTTTTTTCCAGACAGGACGGTAAGTTTGAGGACGAAGGACAGTAAAAACATGCTGCGTCATTCGTGACTACTCGTCATGGCTGTAGTTAACGTTAGCTAACGTAGCTGGTTTATCGATAGCAAAGCTAATGAAAACCGCGGGCACTTGCAGGTGAAATGGTTAACGATAACCAGGTCAATTGGGTGAACCATGTCACACGTTTTAATGCACCAGAACATCCAGACTTAATTTGAGTTAACCTAGACTAGCACTAGCTGGGTGTTGCAAGCACTTGTGCTGCGAGGACAATCGGGGCCTTGTTTGCACACTAAAGTTAAGGCTCTTAACATTATCAAATGCATAACTAATTGCGACGAATTGTAACGGCGGGGACATGGGGAACAGTGAGGTATATCAGAAATACGGTAGATTACAGAACGTACATCGTAAAGCATCTTATAGTGCTAATGCTATTGGGCCTAGCTTTAGCAGTGAGCTGGGTTAGCTACGTTGGCAATACGTTTAGCCAACACACACCCACGCAATCTCTGCGCCTGTAAGAAAATGGAGGATGATCGGGAGCACTGTGTTTGGGTTAATTCAGTAATTCAAAATAATTTTGCACAATATTGCATGTTGAGTACGTTGAAAAAATGTTTAATTGTTAATCACATGCCTGAACGGCTAACTGTGCCTTGCATATATGTTACAAGTGTATAGGTTACAAACAGATGGTAAACGGAGTCAACTTAAGGCGAAAATAATCATTTATAATAAAAATATCATTTAGTCTATTAATCTAATAAATGTCCAGATTGATTCACAACATTTCACCACTCTATACTGAGCTATAGATTTGTCCATTTTAAAAATCCATAGCTTCTTGCTTAGTCTGTTTTTTTATGACATGTATATAAAACCCCTTGAGATTTTAGTTAACAGCATTTACCCTGCCACACAGCCTGAAATTAATTTCCTTCCTTAGTTACAGGATTTCACACTAACAGTATATTTTCTTTGTCTCAACAGGTGAAGCATAATTAGATATCTCTTGGACAGCGTCCTTGTGGTCAAACACAATGATCACCAGAAGAAGAGGCCGTACTATGAACAACACAGAGTTGCAGTTTCTGGAGGTTGAAGTTGTAGATGCAGAGGAATCTGACAAAGATCTCCCAAGTACATCTGAGGGGTTCCCGGCTGATGATATCGATACAGCAGGAATAGAGCTAGACGACCTGTTTGGAATCGAAGACTTGAAATGGACACTTCAAAGAGATACTGCCTCCCCACTCTTTGATATTGACTTGGCTGATCTTGGTGTGTGCCGTGCCAGTAATGAAGGTTCAGGAATTGAAGCTTCAGGAGGCTCATCTCCAGAGAGAATGTCATCTGACTTGAAGGTGAGGAACAGACACAACCAGTCAAGCCACGTGATCAACAAAAATGCCATTGCTGCCAGATTGAATCGTCTGAAGAAGAAAGAATATGTCAACAGCTTGGAGAAGAAAGTTTGCACCCTGTCAACAGAAAACAACCTGCTCAAACAGGAAAATTCCCAGCTGACTAAGAGAGTGGAAGAGTTGGAAGATGAGACCAGGTACCTGAGGGCTGTGCTGGCCAATGAGAGCATGTTAGCTCAGCTCTTGTCCAGGCTGAGCGGTGTGAATGGGATGAAATTATCTTGCTCGCTTTTCCAGGGGCTCCACTCAAACGACCACGACTACGCCTTACCCAGGAAGCGTGTGAAAGTGGAGGAGAAAGAGACATCTGGTGGCGTATGTCTGCACGTGGACAAGAACCATGTCTCGGTAGAGTTCTGCACCAAGTGTGCCGAGAGTGCAAGCACGTCGCTCAAAATGTAGGGTCAAGTACATATCTCTGTTTTCAGATATTGAGACTGAACATGATAAGGATCAGTGTACTGAACTTTTGGAGGGGTAGAGGAACACTGTTGAAGTAGTTAAAATTACCTAAGAGCTGCTCAGTGTGCATGCGTTTTGTGTGATGATGGATTGAGTACTAAGTAAGTTACTGCTAAATCTTGTTGACAGTTTCTTCTAGGTAATGGTTGATCGACCATGCGGGATGAGTGGCTTTCTGAACACCTTTACCTGCCTGACTCCATGGTAAGGATCAGACAAGAAATATGTCTTGATTATGTTTCAAACAGGCTTGAGGCCTTCAGCAGCGACCTCAGTACTTCTTCTTTTATATAGTTCCATCTTCAGTGTCATTTGTTTTATGGTTTGTCGTAAGAAATTATTTGATTTTAGTAAACATGTAACTTAGAGTTAAACTAAGTGAAATCAAAATATACTGAATGTTAAGATAACGGTGAAGGTCCACAAAGAGTGATCTTGAATCGGCTATCAAATTGGAAATACAAAAGTCCATGAAAAATACTTAAACTTTCTTTTGGTAAGAATTGATCTCTTTGTGAACCAGCACCATTGTACAAAAGAATACTTTAATTTAGCGGCACCTATTTTTCTTTATGCTAAAGTGGATTCTGCTGGTGGAAGGTGAAGAGGCTGGACAAGCAGCTGCCAACGCGGCCTGGTATTTTTTCAAAGGTAGTATCGGTAACAAATGGTATACGTCAAATTACATTTTACCAATACTCCACGACATCTGTAGCTGTAGATCTGGTCCATTTTTGGAGGCTGACTACAGCTGCCACATTACTTGGAGAAATTCTACTAGAGGCTTAATAGTCTCAGAATTTTGTCTTGTGTATATATAATATTGGAATGTATTAATTAAATACATCCAAAATAATCTGCTTAAGTGGTGAAATTGCCAGTTTGGATCAAGTGTATCAAAATGTAAATGTGTATATAATTTGGAATATGTATTGTTTGAGGTAAATGACCTTTTGAGAAATGTTGGACTAATAAATCATATTTTCGTTATGTTTGAGTTACAAATATCTACTGTGTCTTGTTCTGTACTTTTGATATTAATGCATCTCTTTTTCTCTCTCTAAACAGCAAGCTCTCTGCCGATAAAGGTCTTACTTTTCCTGAACGTTGGGTTGGTAAAGGTTGTCAAAAAAAAATGACCAAGACCTCATTGATGGAAGTACAAAGTACACATATTAGAGGTCCAATAGGGATTTATCATCCTGCACATGTTTTAGTCCATTCACTTCAAGTCATTGAAACTTACATCGCTTTATTATTAAGGTCACTGTTTAAATGACAAGTGAAATCAAACGGGGTTTTTTCACGGGCCTGGATCATTCCACTTCAGCTGCACCATGCCAAGCCTTAAAAACAATCTGCTACCAGCTCACAGCGGGGGCATTCTTTTCAGTCTTTCAGATGTCCGCATTATTGCAGTGTTTCTTGAGTTAAACTGGCAGTAGACAAGTGTTTTGCTTTTATATATTGGTATGAATTAACTATTGATTGCATAATGTATTGGATATAGAGGGACACCATCTGCGTTTTGATTTGTTCACTATATGGCACGCTTTCATTATGCTATTTTGTCTGCCACCAGGCACTAAAGAAAGTGTAAATGTGATCCCCAAAATCATAAAAAGTCATTGGTAGGCTAGAAACAAGCTACATCCGGGTCGCATGACTTCAACTTCACCACCACTAAGCATTTACTACACTATGCTATACACGCCTTTAGTACTAATTGATCAATTGCCAAGTTGTGATGAGTAATAGAATAGCCTGTAAAAATGCACTAGTGAGTAGATGTGTCCATGTTCGGCATGATGATATTTAATGTCCTCGACAACCTCTTAGTCTCTAGTTCTAGTTTCATTTAGCCAATTGTAAGCAACAGTTGTTGACAGGCGTAAATGTTTTATAATTTAAACGTGTGGTATTTACTGGCATATTTTTATGTAGCCGAACAAAACATGGAAATCTCTTAAGCTTGTAGTAACCACAGACCTTATTTCAGGCTATAAAAGCCCATTGACACTGAGACAAGGGAATCGAAGTGCAAAAATTGGAACTGGTATTTAAGAGTTATTCCTGTTGCCCTTTATATAAGTACTCATAGCAAACATTGTCTGTTTCCACTTTAACTTGCTGCTGTTGCTGCCATTAAAAACTTCCCAGGGGCAAACCAGTGGGATGCTTTTACTCACTGCACTGTTCCACCAGTAAATTCAGGTGTAATCAGTCAGACATGAACATATTCTGTGCTGTTTGGTCAGCAGATTAGTTTAAAATATTACAGTGAGTAGCAGTACAAACAAAGTCACAGTGAGCTGTTGGATGAAGTGCTGCAGGCGATAGACTCTTAGTGCGAGAAAAACACCGCCAACACATAAAAAAGGTAAACTACATTACTTTTGTTGTGTGGTGCAGTTGAAAAACTAATTGTCTAAGCATGGCTCCACTGCTTGAGGCCCGCCATTGCTTGGTGTAACTGGAAAAACCCTAAGAGTGCACAGATCCACAACCTGTTTGAAATGTTACCACCACAGTATATAGATAAAGTGGTCAAGCACTTGCAGGTATTTGTATGAAGTTCTGATTCAGACTTAAAGGACTAGTTCTGGATTTTGAAAAAGATTAGCCTGGCTCCGTCACAAAGAACCCCTTTACAAAAGTGGTAAGCTGTGTAAAATATAAATAAAAACAATGCAATTATTTGCACAGTGTTTTATAGTTCATGTATACAACTTATACAAAGTGTAGAACCTCACCCCATCCTTGCCTGTGAACGACTGAGCCTTTCAGTGATGTCCCTTTCATACCCAATCGTGATCCTTTCACCCATTACCAATTCTGCTTACCCCCAGAATGTTCCAAACAGGTGTTTTTGGAGCATTCCACAGCTTTCACAGTTCCTTGTTGCTCCTGTCCCACATTTGCTGGCATCAAAATCTGAATAAGCATATATTTACAAAAATCAATGATGCGGCAAACCATTAAACATACTGTATTGTCTTTGTACTGTGTTCAATCGAGCATGTCAAGAAGGATTAAATTGTCACAGTCTGTGTTTGTGTCCCACCATATTGGGAAACTTGTAAAATAATTTGTTGTTTGACCGAACATACCAAGTCATGTATGTTTATTTAAACTATATGGATTGGCAGGCAACTGGTATTCCTTAACTTGTCCTTGTACACATCAATTTCTTCACTTGAAACAATATTAAACAATGTTGATGAAGGTTCTCAGTCATCTAGGTCATGGTCAATCTAGGTGCTGTATTGTAGGCAACTGGATGGTGATATATTAAATATCAAACAATATGATGTGTTAATCATTGATTTGAATCTTGTAGACATGATTTTTAAGTTTGGGCACAGCCACGCCAGCTGTTTCCCAATTTGTCAATCTGATGGCTGCCAACTTCAGTCTCATATTTTTCAAGTCAAAATTTAAAAGTAAGCAAATATTTTTCTGACTCTAAATTTAGTTACACTGGTCTTTAGACATTGCTGTGACATCACAAATGAGAACTGGCTTTTAGCAGTCCAATTGGCCAATGAATGGTGAAGGTCGTTGGGATAGAAGAAAATATTGTGACATGAAAGGGTATTTTTGAAACTGGCTTGTATATGATTCCCTCTTGTCTCATTTGTTTTTCTCACCTCTGATGTTTATTTTTTGTATTTAACACTAGTTTTTACTTTACTGCCTTACACAAAACCATAAACACTAAGCGCTGGTTCTTGAGAATTTGGATAAAATAGCTTTAAATTTTGAAAAGAAAAAAGTTTAATTGTTAAGAAATCAAAAGTTATATGTTGATAGAGCAGGGTCTCAGCAATCATGCAGTATTTCGGTGCAACCTCCTGAGTTTGTACTTTTTTCATTAAATACGCTTTTATTTCCTGTCACTACTTAAGCCCCATTCACACTGCCCTTTCAATGCAGGAATCATGCGCCAATGCTCCACCTCGCCCTCTGTGAAAATTACAGATGCAGAGAGGGGTAACAGTTTTGCTCCGGCTCTGATCCGCCTCCAGAGGTAGTATCAGAACCACAGCAGAGGTGAGACATAGTCCGTGTGAATGGAAAAGCCGGCAGCGCATAACGGGTGTGTTTGTCTGGTGGTGTTCACATTCTGACAACTAAACAGATCCTTCACTCATCAAATAAAAGAGAAATGTCCCACACTTCAACACACAAAGCAACGTTACAGGACCAAACAACAGTAATGTGGTAACTGGTAGTGTCTTTGGCAACTTATATGAGGAAAAAAAATACTGCATCCATACGTGGAAAAGCCTCTGTCATCCTGTCTGTCCTACTGACTCTTCATCACATTTCTGCCTGAAAAACAGAGTCTGTCTACGGCAGCAGAGCTTGGCAGCTCCTGCAGTTGAATGGCGGTGATTATGTGACGCGATTTAGAGCAAAAAACTTTAACTCACCATGTCTGTCACCTTCCACTATTGTGTTGTTGTAGTTACTGTCTCTGAAAACTTGTATTGAAAAAAAATCCCCGCAACTGTGAGCCCTCCTGACCAATACTTACTAAAACATAACTGTCACTTTCCAGGATGCATGGTGGGCGAGCCTTCTTTGCGGCGATAATGCAGAATCTGTATATATAACTATAAAAAGCTAATTATTCCTATTTATTTAGTCTTGCATAGATTCAGAGCGTCACACCAGACTGTTTATAATTCTTGATATTTTAAAAGATTACTCATTTGGTATGTTTGTCAAACTCCTTCAGAGTGCAGGACAGGACGAGGAGTCAAGGGCAGGGTATGTAGTTGCCAAGTCATAAGGAGTGTATTAACGCAGATTTTAGAGTCAGTCAGTTCTCATTATTATTTTTTTATTCTTTACATCTTCATCATTCCAAGGATTTGTCAAAAACACAGAGCCAGTGGTTCAACCACACTGAACGAGGGTCCCTGTGAACCCTGTGAAAACAATATATTATGCTATATTTGATATATACTTTGCTGTTTGTTTACTGTGTAAATTAACACAGCCTTGTCAAGCTAAACATAATGAGAGCTATAACAAGGGTGAGGAAGATGTGGTAAGGTACAGCTGAATACGTATAATATTGTTTGGTGGACATCTATTTACTTTGGCTTTCATTATCTCCTTGATCTTCTTATTCTTGGTATCCTCCTTTCTTCAGTCTTACCCTAAGTAGGGATTATAAAATTAGGGTGAGATTTGAACATAACTGTACAGTGGTTCCCATACATAGATTTATTTGTGGCAGCCCCCCACAATATCAGTATTGACCACCATGAAACTTAAAATACATTAAAAGTACAATAACAGGCTGAGTACCAATTTCTGGAGGAGGAAGTTGCAATGGTTCTGAGAAGCAGTGACACCAGGGGAATCACTTTTGAAACTGAAACATGTTTTTCAGTGGTATCTCCCTGGTTGCTTCATCAAATGGTCTCAGTGCATCGATGGAGAGACTGATGACAGACCATTCTTCCCCACTTCAGCAAAGTGAGCTCTTTCCTAGGAGACAGAAGACTGTGATAACTGCCTCCTTTTGCTCAGGTAATCTCCCCCACATGTAGAATACAGAGTTCCACCTTGTCTCAACTGCTTGAATTAGTTTTTTTTCTCTGCTGCTTCTGAATTTCTTTGAGCTTGTCTGCAGCTTTAGTGCTATGGTGAAAGAAAGCAACAATAGCACTGCTTTTCTGCTGAATCTCCAGCAAGTCAGGGTGAGCCTTGAAAGAGTCTTTCACCACCAAATTCAAAGTGTGTGCAAAACATGGGTAGTGTGTCCAACCTGCTTTGCACACAGCAGCAACCATGTTGGCGCCATTATCAGTTATTACAGCCAGAATCTTGTCCGTTATGCCCCATTCTTCCACGATTCTGGTTAATTGTGAACAAATATTGTCTGCAGTGTGTTGTCCACGAACAGAGCACGTTTCTAGCACATATGCCAGCATTTGCTAGTTTTCATCTATGATGTGGCATGAGACAGTTAAATATGCCTCTGTGGCTCTTGATGTCCACATGTCAGTTGTAAGCACAACATTGTCCACACCACTCAATGCCTTTCTGACCTTAGAGCAGCAGTCTTCATAAAGAGCTGGTAGTTTCCCCTCCATTAAAGATTTTCTGCTTGGAATTTTGTACCGTGGGTCAAGTGTCCTCACAAAATTCCTAAAGCCGTCATCTTCCACCATGGAAAGAGGGTGCAGGTCCTTCACAATCATTTCTGCCAGGCTCCTCGTAATCTCCACTGCTCTTGTGGAATCAGCTAAGTGAAATAATAAAATAATTAAGTCTGTAGCACTACTTGTAGTTTAAATATAGTAATCATAAAGTATCCCTTTCACAGTTAACACAAAAGAGTAATTATATTCAATCAAATCTGAGCCATATTATATTCAGTATATTTGTTTCAATTCCAGTAAATGTATTCATTTAAATAACACGTTTCAATGGGATAAATGTATTATATCAAGGTCTTAGCATAATTTATACTTTTTGAGTTGGCTAAAGTAACAAATGACCAGTTGCACTTTGAAAATTAATATTAACTAATGCTGAAGCTGACTAAAATATTACTTTCACCTTTTAAATCTACATGAATATTCTCTGCCAGACTGAAAGGCCTCTGCAAATGACCTCTGCCCCTGGGTTGTGGGTCTGGGTCTGTCGGGGCCAGGGGGTGGGAGATTTCTCTCCTACTCTCTCCGTTTCTGTAGCGTTTTCAAATGCGTGTACAAATTTGTTGTGTTACCACTGTATCTTAGAGCCTTTTTACAAATTATACAGCTCGCCGTTGTTTCATTTTCGGCCTGAAAATATAGCCACATAGCCTGTTCCTCTCTGACATTCTTCTGCTCCGTCTCCGTGCTGCTTGTGTGTGTGCTGCTGGCCGGGCCTGGCTGGCTGAGCCTGCTTGCTTGCTTGTTTGCCTGGCGCCGCTGAGTCACGTGACAATACAACCAGGGCCGTTTCTGTCTTATTGAGGGCCTATGCAAGATGCTGTTTGGGGGCCCCTATTTTGTCAAACTACGATGGATAGATTCCTAACCCTTTTAGGTGATCCACAAAGATGCAACAATCTATTACATTTTAAGAGGAAAACAGGCTAGAGTTGTGAAAACCTCTCTCAAATTAAAATCAAACATCTTAAGTTGACCCACCCAAGCAAGTTGAACTAATAGAAAATGATAATACAAGGTAAACAATGGGGATCCTCTATATGTCAATAAATGCTCCTGCCCCCGCCCATCCTCACTACATTCTACAGGAGCACCATAGAGAGCATCCTGACCAGCTGCATCTCCATGTGGTGTGGAAGCTGCAAAGCCTCTGACTGGAAGAATGTGAGGAGAGTGGTGAGGACAGCGGAGAAGATCATTGGGACTTCTCTCCCCTCCATTCAGGACATTGCTCCCAAGTGCTGCATGTCCCGAGTTGGGAATATTATCAGAGACTCCTCCCACCATCACCATGGACTGTTTTCCGTGCTGGCCTCTGGAAAGAGGTTCTGCAGCATTCGGTGCAGGACCACAAGGCTCTATAACAACTTTTCCCCCCATGTCATCAGACTGCTGAACTCTAAGTGAAAATTGTATTTCTTAAGTCAACTATGTCACTATCAATAATTTGCACTTTTTAGTATGTTTCTGTTTTTGATATTTATTTTCTTATTTTGGTATTTTTAATATACTTTCACTTTAATTCTATGCTGAGCCTCTGAAACGAAATTTCGTTCTGTGTTCATTTGTTGCTCACAGAATGACAATAAAATCTGTCTAAGTCTCTATCTGTCTAAATGAAACTGATGCAGTGTTCCTCAAAAATGTTTATTTTAAATTGTAAAAAAGAAGGTTTTTAAACATTAAATGTATACATGATATCAAAGAATAAAATAATATAATATATAAAATAATTCCTGGTGGTGAAGATGGCCGTGCTGCTTCCTGGTCCACGGTCAAAATATATATATATATATATATATATATATATATATATATATATTTCAGAGTTGCTCCTGCAAAGACAAAACTCCTTAGGTTACCAAGCAAAATAGATCCTAAGCAAATATTCATACTATATAATTGAGTTATGTTGCACTAATGCAGAAATTCTGTTTTTATATTAAACATTGCAATATACAGTACAGTGTCCCTTTAAAGCATGCACCCAATTTCAAAGTTGTCACTTTTAAGCAGTTTTCGACACATTGTACTTGTTAGAGTAATAAAATGAAGATAGATGACTGATGAGCACTATATGATATTGAAGGAATATTTTTGTGTATATTTCGCAGGGTATTACAAAGTGGACTACTTGTGCCTAACTGATGATATGGTCTTTACCTATATTCTGTGGGCAGAACTAACGGTCATATATAGTATAGTTTACTTTAAATTTACTTTAATTTGTGTTATTATGATTCTTTTGATTAAAACAAAGTAATACATCAAAAACATAACTAAACTATAGGAATTTAGGCAAATTTGTTCAAATTATATTGTCACAATAAATATTCTAATAAATGTGGTAAAGTAAGACTGCAACTAACTCAGTAGAGTTAACAATAATCCACTCAGAGCAATAATCCACTGCCACAATAGTCCATAATAATCCAGAGATCAAGAAAGTGTGCTTAGGGCGTAGATTCAAATAATTTAAAGGTCCCATATTATGAAAAACACGTTTTCTCTGGTCTCTACATATATAAACTGGTCCTCCCTGAGCCTACCAACTCCCAGAATGAGGAAAGCAAACGAGTCCTGCATGGTCTCTGCAGCCCACCCACTGGTAAAACGGGGCTCCTACAGGCTGTTCAGATTCAGCTCCTGTCCTTACGTAACAGGAGTGATTTGCATAGGCCGGGCTCCTCTGCGTGAAAACATTCCCCCTCTCCCTGCAAATAACAGAGAGGGGGGCGTTCATCCCCGAGGTGATGTTCGGTGTGTCCAGCGGTAAAGCCGGGCATACACTGTGGGTTATTTAAATCCTTTGATTCAGCTCCATGTCAAACTGCACGACTAGATCGCAGAGTTCAAAAGTTCGCAGCCCACGAATCATGTTCTCACACTATACGGCCCGATGCTCTGATGCGACTTGACTGCTCACACTATACGTCCATATACCACATGTCGGACTTTTGTATCCGGAACTGCAACGTCAAAAAGAAGTAGAAGGAGAAGAGGAACCCGGAAGTGGGAGAGGCAGCACCGAAGATGCTCAATAAAAACAAGCGCGCTGCCCTGGCAATTTGTGCCATTCTGTGTGGAGATAAATCTAAAAAGAAATGGCGACGGCGAACAGCTAAATTGCACTTTAGACCAATACTACCTACACATAACTTTTGACACTCCTGCTTTGTTTTGACGTAACTTCAGAGATTGCGCATGCTCTGTGCGAGAGGCAAATCGGCTCGTGGCACTGCTTCTACTGTGCGATACCTTCACGAGGAGCGACCAGGATTTCAAACAAGTTTGATTTTCTTGCGAGCACACGATTTGTGACCGGGAGCTCGTCGTGAGGTGTTAATCTCTCCTCGTTACCCCACGTATACTGCACGAAGCACGACACACGATTGAGCCGAAATTCGAAATTCGAAAAATCGTCACACAAGTGGCAAATTGGCTCAAAATGAGCCGACAATCACACAGTGTATGCCCGGCTTTAGATAGCAGTGTTTCGCAATGTCGTCGCTCAGAGCTAGACACGCAAATTGCTCTGTTGTTGGTTGTAAAAATCAACATAAGTGCCTATATTCTGTCCCAGCTACAGAAGAACAGAAGAGACAGTGGTTACGTTTCATTTTTAACGACAACGTGCCGGCTACGGTTCCTGTAAGTTTGTTTGTGTGTGCACCCGAGCCACAGGTAAGTGCAGCCACGTTTTGATAGTATTTACAGTTGCCTACGAGTATGGTGAAGTCAGCTTGAAATTGGCTAACTAGTTAGCTCCGCTTCGGTCCGCTATGCAATGGCGTTTGAAGCGAGTTTAATGTTAATAATATTAGGAGGGAGCTTGGTTGTCACAGTAAAAAGTCTGGAAACGTGCAGACTGGAGACAGAGACTATGCGAACAGTGTCCAAGAGTTTGGAGACTGTGTTGGAGACAAACACAGCTTTCGCTAGCTGTTTTTAGATGTTACCTGTTGCAGGTCAGTGGGGGATGGGAGCCGGGTGGTTGTGTTGGGGAGTGGGGAGTCTCTTATGTAATGGTGGACAACTGACAAATTCCTGAGTGTTGGCTTAGTAAGCTTATACAACCAGTTGAACGACAGCATCTCGGCGAGCCATAGCGTTACATCCACCGTAAACATTAGCGCATGCTACCGCTAGCGTAAGCGGCATCCTCTCCCTGAGAGGGGCGTGTAGCAGGCAAGGCAGGCATTGACAAATGGAGCTCATTAGCATTTAAAGGTGCAGGCACAGAAACAAATGGTAATATGACATATTACCCTCCCCCAAAACTGTGGCAGGCTGTGGCATGTTGTGGAACTGTGTAGCAACTGTTATATTAAGATATTTTTATAATTGTATTTCATATTAGATATTGTAATATAGCTTGTGTTAATAGTACCCTTTGTGCTATTGTTACATTCTGTCAGTCCAGCTGTTGCAAAGACACCCTGTCACCTTGTGGCAGGCTTTGGCACTGCGTAGCAACTGTTATGTCAAGATATTTTCATAATTGTATTTCATATTAGATATTGTAATATTTACAACACTGTCAGTGTCCATTGTCACTCTGTTGCTGCTTAAGATAAGATAAGATTTCCTTTAATAGTCCCACAACGGGGAAATTCCAGTGTCACAGCAGCACAGATGGATAGTAAAGAAGAAGCATACAAACAGTAGTTGTAAAACAAGTAATACAACCAAGGAAATATAGAAAATAAGAATAACATAAACAGAGGGAAATATAAAATATTAAATATAAGAATAAGAATAGTACAATATGTACAATATTTTACATTCACATTTACGCTATGGAACAGATATTAATATATATTTAGATAATATTAAGAAGTGCAAAACAAGGAGAAATTGTGCAAAACTTTGTACATTAAAATGTGTAAACAAGTAGCTGATTTTTCCCTTATATTTTTATTTTGTATTCATCATGACTCCATGGCGGAAGTAAATAGAAATAGCACTAAAAAGTAGAACATACTGCTAAACAATCACCTGAAAGCACAGTGACTGTCGTAACAACAACATGGACCAGTGGGTTTTCCCAGGAAATGTGGCCCCGCCCTTATTGGCAGCGAGTCAAGGGAGGCGTTTCTGAACTGCCGAGCGGGCGCCAGGAGATGTCACGGACATGCCACAGGTTGCCGCAGACTGCCCCAGACTGCCACTGCGGTGCCACTACCTGCCAATACCACTGGGAGGATCTCGGCGCTGCTGGTTTTAACACTGAAACTACGCATCAGATTTCATCTTCGTATCCAATTTTGAATCCTTATCCAACCAGGGTTTACATTAGCATTGAGGGGACAGCCCTCAGAATACTGGCATTTCCCCATTGTTGCTTTAACACTTTGTTGCCGCCCATTCAGCCCACACTAGAAGCCAGCTGCAGCTTTCACCCCTACAGTATATTCTCAAAAACATTAGGAAAAACTTGCTGCTTCAATGATATTTTTTAATGAGGAATTATTAAAACAAAAACAGGACAGTAGTCCTTAAGTTGCAAATGTTTTTCCATTTTAATAATTTTCCAAACCTGGAAACAATTCACATCAAATTCCATTTCAGTCCATACTAAAAAGGAACCTAAAGAAAGCAATACTGGAAAAATATACCAGGCAGATTCTACAAACAAATTACAACTTAAAATAGTAAAACCCTCAAGGAGACCATTCTAAACTGCAGTATACTGTTAACAACAAAGTCCAGAAGATGTGTCGACATAATTCTTGTACTAACACAAACACAGTCTGAGGTAGGAACCAGGCTGTGGTAGGAAACTAAGGTTGTACCTCAAAGAGTTCAGTCTTAAGTTCACATATGTTTTCTTCAAATTTCTTGTTTAGCAGGGTCTGTACTTTTTTTCTTGATGGCACCTTTTTGGATGGCTGCAACCCCCAGCGTTGTGCCTGAACACGTTCAGTGAACGATCATTCATGAACTCGGGTTTGGGCTTTCCACTTTACTCAAAGGCTGCAGGTCTCCGACAATATACTGCAAAACCATGTTGTCCAGCTGCGGCTGGGAGATAAAGACAACGGAGCCGCTACTGTATGCCATTAATGTGATTTGGGTGGTAGAGGATCTGTTTTGGCTCGCCGTTGCCGTGTCTTTAGATTTTTTATTCACTCGCACATACCTTGAAAGGCTAGCCGGGTGCTTTAGTTCAATGTGCCGTTTCAGGCTTGCTGTTGACATTGTTGATGTACGAAGTTGCTTCTTGAAAACCGGCGGGCAAAATTTACACAAAAAGGTAAGATTTTTCCCACCTGGATCATCACTGACCTTTTCATAAAATTGTTTAAAGTAATCATACGAAGATGCCGTATTAATGGTGGAGGCAGAGTCTGAGGTAGTGCTGCTGCCTTCATTTGTTTTTGCCTTCATGCTCCGCATTTTGATGACGCATGCGGCGGTGCAACTCTGTGGTGGCTGGTGTTGCCAGATTGGGTGTTTTTTCCGTTACATATTAAGGCCTGTTTACGGTGTGGTTTAGCCGGGTTTTCGCCTGGAAGGCTCTATGGAAATCTGGCACTCTCTTGAACAAAGTTAAACTGTGAGAGAGCGCCGTTCACAAACACCAGAATGAATGCATTCACAATAACATTCATCAGGCAGAAATACAGTACGTTCAGTTCACGTTCGCCCAAAATATGAACAAGTTCATGAACGATCGTTCACTGAACGCATTCAGGCACAACACTGACTACAGACATCCAAGGCGTAGTTTAGGTTGACTCATGTATTCTAATAACTGAAGCTACTTGTTTCCTCAAATCTTTAGGTGAAAAGGGCTGAACTATGAATGGTTTATTTTTACAAAGACAGATTTACAGTGACATATTGAGAGCCACTAACTTTTGCGTTGTAACACAATAGCAAAATCCATTGGGCCAGTCCGCAATCTGGACGTCCAGGTGACGGCCAGAATTAGTTGATAAATGACATTGGGATAAGACGTCCGGCCAGGCCAAATTCTAGACGTCTAATGACAGACAGAACTTGTTGAAAGTACACATTCCTACAGGCCATAATCTTGACATCCAGTGATGGCCAGAATCAGTTGGTAAATAACACTGAGAAAAGACGTTCAGCCAGGCCACAATGTGAACTTGTACTGACCACCGTAAATAAGCCAGTTGATAAGTGACATTAAGAACGAGGCCAACTGCAGGACATCCACTGTCGACCAGAACTAGTTAATAAATTACATTGAATAAAGACCAAATAATAGATGCCAGGTGGGGCATATGCCGGACTGACTGGTTCAACTGGCATTTTAGCCAGTCACTTTCAGACTAGCATTTGATGTATAGGGAAGTGTATAGTTTAAACCCTTTATCCAGGTAGGATTTGAAGGTCATACGATGAACATTAAAAATGCTATTCTTTGGAAGCTCCCAAAAACACAGTGAAGAAAACGCTCAGGTATTATCCCAATAACCCCTTAAACACAAATTGGGGATAACTATTGACTTGTCTGTCTGTCTCTATAGTCCAAAGCGAGTATCTGCTTATGTTATTATGTCAAGTCCAACACCAAGTCAATAAATAGCATCCTGACTGGAAACATCACAGACTGGCATGGTTGGTGCATGGCCCAGGACAGGAACCTATAAGCAACCTATCAGAAAGGTCAGAGCAGACTCCATCTGCTGAGGAAGTTCCTTTGGAGTGCAGGGGGCACTCCTGAGGACTTTCTATGACTGTGGTGGCATCAGCCATTTTCTATGGTGTAGTCTGCTGGAGCAGCAGCATCTCGGCAGCAGATAGGATGAGACTTGATAAACTTATCAAGAAGGCCAGCTCCATCCTGGGATGCCCTCTTGACCCAGTGCAGGTGGTGGGAGAAAGCAGGATGATGGACAAGCTGTCATCGCTGCTGGTGATGGAGTCCCACCCCCTGCAGGTCACTATCACAGCACTGGGCAGCTCCTTCAGCGACAGACTGATACACCCCAAGTGTGTGAAGGAGAGGTATCGCAGGTCCTTCCTTCCTGCTGCTGTTAGACTGTACAACCAGCACTGCTCCCAGTAGACCTCACTCTGCACTGTGCAATAAAAACTGTATACATAACTCATTTCTCATTTTGGTTTGCACTAACTGGGCAATTTTTATACTCATATTTATTATTTATTAATAACAATACACTGCCCACACCGTTTATAAATACACTGTCTATATTTGTACATATTATGTATATACGATTCTATTTCTATTTCTGCTCTAGCTCTTCTTCTTACCTTTTCATTATATTGTTTATTTTTTACTTTTATTATTGTTTATTGTTTTATTGAACTTTCCTTTTGCTGTTGTGACGCACAAATTCCCCCATTTGCGGGAATTTCTGATTCTGATTCTGAAGGCTCTGTAGCGGGTAATTAAATTGCCCAGATCATTGGTACCCATCACACATCAGTGATGTAGGTGAGGTGAGATGTCTGCACAGAGCCCAAAGGCTACTAAAACAACCTACCCAGCCACAGTCTGTTGATCCTGCTGCTTTCTGGAAAAAGATACATAAGTATCTGCTGCCGTACCACCAGACTAGGTAACAGCTTCATTCCTCAGGCTATGAGACTTCTCAATTCATCCTCCACACTCCACTACTGTAGACAACATTTTTTTTGTTTTTCCTATGACGTAGCACTAAAAGGACTCAAACTCGTTTTTTGGTTTTGCAACCCTGGTGTTTTAAATGATAAATAATTGAACCTTGCACCAATTGTCAAGTAATTATTCAAGAATCCACTATAATATCTCAAAGACAATCTATGTCTAACCAATATTGTTTTCATAGGATAACAACCAGTAAGAGCAGTATGACTTTGATTTTGATAAAGATTTTCAATAAAAAAGGATAAGACAACACCCACGCCAGCCACAGTCTGTCCACCCTGCTGCCATCTGGCAAAGCAGCAGTATCCATTGCCACACCACCAGACTACATATCAGCTTCTTTTCTCCGGCTGAGACTCGATCTCAATTGTCTCTTTTATTTAGCATAAAGGGACTTTATTCATTAGGGACTTGTTTCATTTTCTGGCTAAGCTTTCATGAATTTAATCATGCAGATTCAGAAAACTCTTTTAAAAGTGTGAATAGAATTTAAAATCAGTTGTCTGGTGGCCAATTTGACCACATTCAATCCAAGTCAAACACAGGATAGTCAAGGCTTTCAAGTCAAGTGTGACTCGAGTCCCCATTCACAGGTTGTTGGTCATGATCAATGTGAATTATTACTTTTGAGCTATCGTGTGTCAGCTGAACTGAACTGTCAACTGGACATTGAGAGAAGTATTACACTTGTACACTTTTCATTGATTTATTATTTTGACAGATTTAACAGATTCTTTAAAATAGTGTGAATTTAGAAATGAATATGAGGATTACTCCTATCATTCTTAGCAGCCAAATAACTTTCTAAAACCCATCTTTTTAATCTGTTTTTTAATTTGCGGTTTAGCCATATAATAGTTTAAAATAGCTTTTTCATTATTTTTGTCCCTGGTGTTCATTTTACTTTATTTTATCTATTTACTTTTATTAATTGATTTTTAACATTGTTATAATGTTTTGTCTGTGTTATTTTAATTTTGCAATGTAAAGCACTTTGGGATGCATGTTTGTATGAAAAGTGCAATATAAATAAAGTTGAGTTGAAGGAACCAATCATCTTCTTGTTACCAGGTATCCATCCGCTGTGAAAAAAAGTTTTCTGTTTTAGTAATTTGCGTGCAAGTTACATATTTGGGGGCTCGTCTAAACTGTTTTTCCCCGCACTAGGATGGTTTTGTAGGCCTGTGTGTGTGTTTTTTTAATGCTGTGAGTAGGTTAGTTGCTGATGGCTTTTTGATTTGTTCGCCTCAGCAGTGTAGCCTTGTGTCTTCCGCAGTTAATTGCTGTTGCAAGCTGTGTTAGTGCAACTGTTTCTCTCCATGTGTGATTGATAATTGGCACTGCGGGTGTTGGCGTTGATGTTTTGTGTAGTTTGCTCTCAATTTGGTAAGGTTGGCATTAGGGGTGGAACGGTTCAAAAAAGTCACGGTTCGGTGTGTATCACGGTATGAGGTCTACGGTTTACGGTTTTGTACGTTTTTTTTTTTGTTTTTTTTTTAACTTTTTATCTTGGGCCCATAATACACACCATTACACCAGTGGAACACTGTAATAATCACTGAAAAGATTTTACTACCACAGTACTACACAACTATGAAATTACAGTGCCTTGCCCTTTAGTAATATCCTTGGTCCTTGCCATTCTGGTAACAGCCAATTTATAACAGGGGTAAAGTCTCAAGTTAATTGCCATTTACCTTAACTAACCATATTTTAGGATACAGCAAAAGGGTATAAAATTATAGTTATAATGTAATAATAATGCAGAGGTTCAATTGCCTCTAAGCACACTCTTTTATTTCAGAAACTTAGTATTTTGATAGAGCAAGAAGGAAGACATGGATGATTTCAACATGTTTTACATTTATTACTCAAAAAAGTGTCAGGAATGTTTGCTGCATCTGGTGGCATCTACAGGAACAGACGAAGTCTTTTGAACAGAAGAACACACAATTGCCTGAGAACATGAGGCTGTAAACATAATGAGCCAACCATCCAACCAGCTCAACAGAAAACAAAATCAACAACTCTAATCCCTGAGAGAGAATATGTGTATTGTTTCACTTGAAATTAAAGTGCAGTGCTTTGAAACATATGGCTTAAAAAAGAAACATATGGATTAAAAACAATAAAAAATCTAAACATAAAGTGCCACTCTTATATTTAAAAAAAATCTCAACTTAAATTGCCACTCTTATATTAAAACAATACAAAAAATACAGAAAGGTTCAATTAAATATTGCAATAAACCTTAACACTGCACTGTTAATAACAGCCCTCCCCCTTTCACTTAATTCTCATATTTTTTTGCAAGAAAATCAGTTTGTCTACATTTTCTGGCAAGAGACGAGACCTACTTGCCGTGACAATGTCCCCTGCTGTAGAAAAAACCCGCTCACTTGGCACAGATGTGCCTGGGACAGCCAGGTCACGTTGTGCCAACTTCGCCACATGGGGATACTTGTGTGCATTGCTCCTCCACCATGCGAGGGGATCTTCATCTACAGAGATGCAGCCAGCTTGCTTGTAGGATGTGACCTCTTCATTTATGACATCTGACAAAGGTTTTGCACTTGTTGTTGCCTCTGTTGTAAAAAAGTCTGCAAAAACTGTTGCCATGGCCGATTTTTTGGAGGGAGGAGAGGTCTCTGGCGGGCCGGATTCTGCTCCTGAGGATGAAGTGCTTGCCTGGGCCTCAATGGCTTGTTGAGCCTAACAAGAATCAGACGATAGACATTTGGGAAATGTTAATGGCATGAAGCAGGTGACAGTAACAGTTACAGTAACTCCCACAGGGCAGTGGGAATATACATCTATTATATATCTATTATAATAGCAAAAAAAAGATTAAATGCAGTTTATAAATGATGAATAACATTTAAGCTAGGCCTATTTTATATGTACAGAACATCAGAATAGCCTACCTGCTTTTCGAGGTTCACAAGTTCTATTGTGAGGTCACCCCAGATTTTGTCAACACAGGCTTCATCTAGATGAGGCAGGGACTTGAACCTTGGGTCTAGTGCTGTGGCTCTGTGTAGATAGTCCTGAAGGCTAGGATCACTGTATCTGCTTTGGATATCCTTGCTGATGGCTGCCTTGGCGTCTTTGATGGCAGAACTGTCATCTGCACTTTGTTGTGCCATTGCTTTCAGCACCATGCGCTGCAGTGGCATGATCATTGAGACGGAGGGGGATGTTTCTGTACTCATGAGGGTGGTGACATTCTTCAGCCGTTTAAGCACTTCTATGAGGCCTTCTGCCAGCTTTGTCTCACCGTCATTCAACAGGATAAAGTCCTTGTTTTTTTTTTTCATGTCTTTGTCAGTCACGGCGGAATATATGGCCGCCTGTTGCTCCACATAGCGCTCCAACATGTCGTATGTCGAGTTCCAGCGAGTTTGCACGTCGTGAATTAACTTGTGATCTGGCAATGTCAGCAAGTCCTGTTTCGTTTTCAAGACGAATGCGGCAGTAGTGCTACGGTGGAAAAAAGTAACCACCTTTCTGACTCTCGCCAACAGTCGTGCGATTTGGGCATTGGATATTGCGCTTTTGGCTGCCAGGTTGACGGTGTGCGCAAAGCAGGAAATCTGTGGCCCAAGTCCCTCCGTCAAACCTACGGCATTCACAATGTTTTTGGCATTGTCCGTTGTAACAGGAATACTGCCGCTGCCCCTCTCCAACTTCCACTCCTCCACCACCTCTCTCAGCTTTTGGGACAGAAATTCGCTGGTATGGCTCTCGTATATCGGGCGCGTTTGTAACACGCAGCTTCTTAACTCCCACTGGGGCGTAATGTGATGGGCTGTCACTGTCAGGTAACTTTCCGTGGACCTGGAAGTCCATCCATCCGTCGTCAGCGCTACCTGGCATGCCTCCGATAGCTCTTTAACTATGTCCTGTCTTGTGTCTTCATATAAGTTTGGAATGACATTCGTGCCAAAGTATCTCCGAGTGGGTATGACATATCGCGGCTCCAACACCTTCACCATGTTTCTGAAGCCTTCACCTTCCATCACGCTATAGGGCTGCATGTCCTTCGCAATGAATAAACCAATGGCTTTTGAAATTGATTTGGCCTTGGCGGTGTCCGCAACCAGAGGTTGTTTAAATGCCGCGCTGATGGTAAAGGGCTTTTTGGCAGGCGCTCCTCTCCTCCCCTCCACTAACACACTTGGGTGATATCTGCGCAAATGGCTGGCCATGTTCGAAGTGTTTCCATCAGCGTACGGAACATGCATTCTGCAATGCTTGCATATCGTGGCCGTTCGATCCACGCTTTTTTTGCCAGCATCATCATAAGTGACGCGGAATCCGAAATGGTCCCACACACCTGACTTAAATGACGATGGTGCATCCTCTATGTCCGGCCTAGGCGGCCCGCCTTCCTCACTTCCACTTGCCATGTTTGTACACGCCGCTCCTCCTTGCTTTGGTTGATAACCACGTGGTAACATACGGGCTACAATGCGCACGTCGAACGTCTGGTCACCAAAAAAACTTAAACCGTGGACATCGTACGGTCTACACATGCCCCGTGCCGTGAGAAGCAAACCGTACGGTTCGGTTTGCCCACATAAACCGTACCATGCCTAGTTGGCATACACGTGTGTTGGACGCTCTGATTGTTGATCTGTGTCGTTGGGCAGTGATTATTTGCTTGTATGTGGTGGGCTGCGTTTTTTTTGTGCATGTCTGGTGATTGACTGCTCCAGATGGAGTTCAGCCTGGAGGAGTTTGTGGTGCAGCCCAGCCTTGATCAGTTCCACCGTTACACTAAGGAGCAATTGTGTGTAGGGGTGTCACGATTCTCCAAATCCTCGATTCGATTCAATTTTCGATTTTACGGTCACGGTTCGATTCGATTCTCGATTTGCTATGCCATTTTTAGACTAGACTTTTATGCAATATAATATCTGACCTTTGTTAGCAATGTACCACACTACATTGTCAAATTTAATACATTTATTAACAACATAATGTAACAATAGCTTCAGTCAATTGGAAACTTAAACAAAATAACCTGCCATCTAGTTTCTCTTTTGTAACTGCAGTCTTCTTCACAGAAGATGATTCAAGTTCACAACAAAACAAACAAAAAATAAAACAGCCATGTCCATAGTCTTCTCTGAACAATTAAGTGTCTTAACAAACTATTTCCGAACAGTTGAACATATACAAGGTGCGTAAGGTGTGATACAGCAAAGCTCCCTGGTATTATTTCCCGACCAGCTTAACACGTGAAAGGGGGTTCACCCCGATGGTAAACATAAACTTCGGCCCTGGAGGAAATCATCTCCCCTGTGCTTCCCGACCACGGTCCGGGAGCCGAACAGGAATGGTGTAACACCATGCTATCGTTTGACTGGCTGTAGCTAATAGCTACTGGCTTAGCTAGTAGCTAAGTTAGAGGAGGTTGACTCGCAGCACTTCAACACGTGTGTGTGTTTTTTCCCCTTGGCAAGCCGACCGGACGTGACATGGGGGCGTGGCAGCATCGACGATTCTATTTTTCAATTCGAAGTTCGAGATTGTGAATTAATTCTTATTATTATTAATTAATCGATTTTGATTTAAAATCGAAATTGTGACACCCTTAATTGTGTGTGATTGCTGATCACTTTTGATGTAGCTGTGTCTAAGCAGTCGCGGAAGCAGGGGATCAGCTGTTTTAGGAAGACTGATAGTCAGACTTACGTTGAATTTGGCCGTGAGAAGGAAGCTCTCTTTGACCGCTGGTGTTGCTTTAAAGGGGTTAATGAGAAATTGCGTGAATTGTTACTTTTGGAGGAGTTCAGAAACTGCTTACCAGATAAAATTGCTACTTCCATCAATGAGCAGAAAGTCTCCAAAGTGTCCGACGCTGCTGTTCTTGCAGATGAGTATGTTCTCACGCATTAAGATGTCTTTGTGAAGTCCGAGTCACCCTCTGAGCAAATTGTTTTTGTGACCAAGCCGCCTGTACTGCTGGCCAGGCCAAGCTCCGATGTGGAGGGGAAGTCCGGGAGTAAGGACAGTATAGGGTTTAGGGATAAACCAGTTTGTTTCCACTGTAAAAAGAGTGGTCACACCATCGATAACTGTTTTGCTTTGAACAAAAATAACGGGCCCTCTAAAGCAGTAAATCTAGTGAAAACTGAATCTGCATCCACTCAGCAGCCTTTGCCCAGTCAGTCTTTTACTGGTAATTCTGATCTTCAGATGTATGCTCCTTTTCTTATGAAGGGGTGTGTGTCTCTGGAAGACAGGGGTCCACAGGTTCCTGTTACCATTTTGCGTGACACTGCAGCCTCACAGTGTGTCATTTTGGAAGGTGTGTTGCCATTATCACACATCCTCTGTCAGCTCTGATGTTTTGGTTCGGGGATTTGGCATGCGGTTTGTGGGGTGCCCCTGCATGTCATTCACCTGGACTCTGAGTTGGTTAAGGCAGGGCTCTATGCTGACATGTTTCCCAACGAGCACATGTGCTCCTCAAGTAAAATATCTGGGAGCACAAAGATATATATGGGAGCACAAAAAATATGTATTTATCGATGCTTAACACTTCACATTTAAATAGGCAGCACAAACAAAATTTTGATTTACAGTGTTTATACAGTGTTTGATTTCATTTTTTTCATTTCAGGCAACACAAAACAATTTTTTTCAGTTTCTGGCCCCTGCAGTATTTGCAAAACAATGGTTTTGGTGTTCACTGTCTGATAACTAAACAGGTCCATCACTCAACAAAATATAGAGAAATGTCCCACAAAGCAACGTCACATGACCAAACAACTGTAACGTAGTAACTGGTCGTGTCTTTGGCAACTTATATGAGGAAAAGCCTCTGTCCGACCAACTCTTCGTCACATTTCTGCCCGAAAAGCAGCGTCTGTCCCCGTCAAAAAACTTTAACTCACCAATTGTTTGTCGCGGTGAAAAAAATCACCGCGACGGTCAGCCCTCCCGACCGAGACTTAGTGAACTTTCCCCCAGGAAACAGCATCCCTCCCCGCGAGTGAAATAGTCAGACAGCGTCCTGTTGACTGATGGCGATTATGTAATTATGTAATTTAGAGAAAAACGTAACTTTGTCACTTTCCAGGATGTTTGGTGGGTCAGGATCTCAACCACAACACATTATAACAGCATCCATATGATTATAAACAGTCAGCAGGTACATGTTTAGACAAACAGGAGGACACCGGGAAACACGTTGAAAAAAACACACACGTCATCATCATGACGTGTACCGTCACGCCTCTTTTGGAGCAGCGGCGCCGGCTTGCTGTGTGAATTATACTCTGGTTCGTCTTTTACGCCGGAGCTGCTCGGCTCTGTGTGAACAAACAACGGCGGAGAATTGGCGAACCGCCGCTGCAGCGATAATGCGGCGTCTCTGTGTGAAAAGGGCTGGTAACTTGTGGTTGTGATGTTAACTTGTGACCTTTGCTCGCACACTGTGCGCCAAAATAATTTTCCCGGTTCGCACATACATTTTTTTAGGGGCAAATGCAAGCGAAATGCTCGCACTGTAGAGCCCTGGGTTAAGGTGCCTGTAGTTGTGGGCGTTAGACCACAGTTCCTGATTGATGGAGTGTCATTCATTTTGGGCAACTACCTGCAAGGTGTTAGTTAACCCTGAGGTGACTGCTGTGCCGTCTTTTGGACGATTTGATGATTTAGAGCAGAAATACCCAGAAGCATTTTCAGTTTGTGCTGTCACTCGTGCAATGTCAGGGTGCAGAGCTCCTCTAATCAGGAAGAAGTAGACTTAACTGACAGCTTTATGGTTAGTTCTGGTGACTTGATAACCCTACCTGTGGCTTCTTCCCCGGAGCCAGTTTTTTCTTTTCCTGTGAAGGAGCCAGGTTTAAAGGTGTCTATGTTCCGAGATCAGCTTCTTATTGAGCAGAAGCGGGACATTACACTTGCTCCTCTTTTAGATGCTGCTGTGTCAGGTAGTGAGATTGAGTCCATGTCGACTGGTTATTTCTTACGGGATGGGGTGCTCATGTGTAAGTGGACGCTACCTCATGTTTCTGCACAGGATGATTGGGGTTTGGTGATGCAGGTTGTGGTTCCATGTCCATTTCGGCCTGAAATCCTCATGATAATCCTCTTGCTGGCCATCTCGGAGTTCATAAAACCTACGATCGAGTTTTACTCTGTTTCTTCTGGCCGGGGTTGAAAAAGGACGTGTGGCTGCACTGTAGAACATGCCATGTCTGCCAGGTGTCTGGAAAGCCGAACCAGACCGTTTCTCGATAACCGCTCTATCCAATCCTTGTTGTGGGGGAACCATTTAAGCATGTTGTGCTGGATTGTGTTGGTCCTTTACCCCACACGAAGTCCGGCAATATGTTTTTGTTGACTGTTATGTGCTCCACCACTCCTTTTCGAGGCCATTCCCCATGTAAAATCATGGCATCTGCCATTGTTAAGGCGCTGGTGACGTTCTTTTCCCTTTTCGGGTTGCCAAAGGTTATCCAGACAGATCAGGGATCCAACTTTATGTCACACGTTTTTGCACAGGTCACAAAACAGCTTGGAATAACACATTGTCACTCCAGAGAGTCAAGGGGCTCTGGAGCGATTCCATCAAACGCTCAAGTCTATACTGCGGACTTATTGCCTTGAATTTAGCAAGAACTGGGATGAGGGTGTCTGTCTCCTCCTCTTTGCTGCTCGCAAGGTGGTGCAGGAGTCCCTGGGTTTCATTCCGGCTGAATTGGTGTTCGCACATACGGTGCAGGGCCCTCTTAGGCTTCTGCAGGAAAGGTGGATGGGTGATAGTGCACCGAAGAATCTGCTTGATTATGTCTGTGACTTTCGTTTTAAACTTCACCGTGCTTGTGACCTTGCCAAAAAGAACATGTCTGCTGCACAGTCTAAGATGAAAAGTTGGTTTGACAGGAATGCAAAGAGTAGAAGTTTCAGTCCAGGTAATAAAGTTCTGGTGTTGTTGCCTATTCCTGGCTTTGCTCTTCAGGCACTTTACAGCGGGCCCTACGTGGTCCAAGAGAAAGTGAGTGACAGAGACTACATAGTGGCCACCCCAGAGCGTAGGCGGCGAAGTAGATTATGTCACATTAACATGCTAAACCTTACCTGGACAGACAGTCTGTTTTGCGGTGTCCTGTCAGTGAGGACAGAGCTGCTCTTGTGGCGCTGCCCGGTGCTGAAACTATTGATAAGCCGGTGGCCATGTTGTCGCTGTCCAGTGCTGATCCCACTGACACTCAGGCTTCTCCAGTGTTGTCTGAGCTGGTTGAGGATGATGTTGGTCTGTCCCCTGCAGTTGTCCATGGGAGATTAAAAACTCTGAAATATTGTCTCAACTTGATAAAAGTTCTCCACATCTATCTCACTCTCAGCGTGAGGATGTGGTTGAGTTGATTGAGTCTCACCTGTCTTTGTTCTCTGATGTGCCGACTCAGACCCACATTTTGATGCACGATATTGATGTGGGGGATTCTCCTCCAGTAAAACAACATGCATACCGTGTGTCCTGATAAACGCATCCGTTTAAAAAATCAGGTGAATTACATGCTAGAGAATGACATTGCAGAGCCTAGCTCTAGCTTGTGGAGATCCCCATGTCTCTTGACGGATAAATCCGATGGCTCAGACCAGTTCTGCACGGATTTTCGTAAAGTCAACGCTGTCACAAAGCCAGATTGTTTCCCTCTTCCCTGAGTTGATGACTGTGTTGATCATGTTGGTGCTGCCAATTATGTGACAAAGCTTGACCTGCTTAAAGGTTGTTGGCAGGTGCCACTGACTCCTTGGGCGAAGGAGATCTCTGTCTTCCTGACCCCTGGCACGTTCCTGCAGTACACAGTGATGCCATACGGCGTGCGTAATGCTCCTGCCACATTTCAGCGTCCAGTTAACACAGTCTTGTCTGGTCTGTCAGGATGTGAAGCCTATTTAGACGATACTGTAGTCTATTCATCATCTTGGGCTGATCCCATGCACCAGCTGCACGCAGTGTTTGGGAGGCTCCTGTTATTTACCATCTTAGGGTGGGGGTGTTACGTGTGGGCCTGTAGGGGCGCTGTTGCGCCCGGCTGGTTGCTTTCTCTCTCCCTCTACCTTTTCTCTCTCTCTACCTCTCTCCCTCTGTTGCTCTCTGGCGCCCTCTCTTCCTTTGTCTGTGTTTTTATCTTCCAGGAAGACACACCTGTCCAGGGTTTTGCAATCACCTGATGACAGCATTTGAGGATTGAGTAGAAGTCTCACGCTCTCTTGAGCCACTACCCAGTTCACATCTACAAGGGGGGTATTTTTCCCCTTTTCCCCCCACATGTTTTCAGTGCTGGGGTTTTGCTTTGTTAGTTAGTAATTTTAGTTTGGGTTGGAGATCAGTTTTTGGTTTTCTTTGGCCCAATTAGGTTTAGATTACTGTGTTCTTTTCCTTTTTGATAGTTTAGAGGGGATAGCTGTGTGCGACGGCCCACTGCGTGGCTGGCTCAGTGATTTCCCCTTCTTTTGTTTATTTCAGCTGCCATCCTCTTTTGGTAGGTACTTTGTTTGAGCTTCTTTGATTGATTTAAAATAAACTTTGGTTTAAACTGTTCAGGTGTCTGAGCGTCCTTTTAAATATGTTACGCCCTCTATGCAAGCCTTTATGTGGTTCAACCACAGATGATCCTCCTCAGGTCAGACTTAACAAGTGAACACACCTGTATTTAATAGGCAAGTAATGATGAAACATCACAGCAATCTCCTTATTCGCCTAAATTACTCATCTGATGTGAGACATTTTCATCTTTCATTTTCATCATCTAATCAGGAGCCGATGATTTGTCTTTTCATCACAAATGAATACAAGTCATATGTTCACTTCTTACCCAAGGTGGACCACCTGTGGTTTACATAATTGCTGTCATGTTTATATGAAATAAAAGACTTCAGGTTTTCATTATCCAAAGCTCATTTGACCATACAGTATTGTTCATGTTATATAAGATTTTAAGTCAGATCATTGGTTAAATACAAATTTGATAAACTGAAAAGCCTGGCTGCGTTCACTGTGTGAAATGAATGTTCCGGTTTGTTTTTTTAATGTCCACCTGGGGCCTGTTTCAGGAAGCAAGTTTAACAAACTGAGTCAAAACCTGAACTAGAGTTCAGGTTTTGACCAACTGTGAGCTGTCAAACTCAGAGTTTTCGTTTTCAGAACAGGTGTTAACAATTAGTTCAATCAACTCTGAGTCAAGGTTACCCTGAGTGAAGCTCGCGCATGAGGATATAAAAAGCCCTCATCAATGGAACGCAGATAACATGATCCACCATGGCAACAAGTGAAAAAAAGCCTCGATCCTCCTACTTCTCCCCAGTGGAGTTGGAAATATTAATGACCGCATATGCAGAAAATGAGCATATTTTCAAAAGAAAAAGTAATACTGGGGCAGCAGCAAAAGAGCGAGAGCTTGTGTGTGAGTATTAATTGGAGGAGAAAAAAAGAAATGTTGAGTGTTCCATTTATTCAACATTTATATTCTATATGTGTGTTTGAGCGCACAGGTGCAACCCAACAGGCACAAAACGGACTTGGCAGCAACTAAAGATGAAATATAAAAATATAGTCCAAACAGGTAAGGTATAATTTAATTACAAGCAATTGTGGTGTTGTTTAGCCTGCCCTCATTAAACAGCATTCAGTGGCTACATTCAACATGTGATAGCGATATTTAAGTAATTAGGGAAATCCCCTAAACAAAGAAAAAGCCAAATCTTCAGCCATCCCATCACTGCCAGTATTTAATATTGTCTAAATGAAAGCCACACCTAAATGCCTGTTGTACATGCATGTCTCCAAATTTGTGTTTTCTGGATATGTTCAAATTTGACCTCCAGTATAGCCAACAGAAAAAAGGCTGAGGCCCGCAAAACAGGTGGCGGTCCACCACCACCACCACTCACAGAGGCTGAAGAGATGCCCTCAGTCAGAACAGTGGGTGACCTATTGCTGAGGGCATCTCTGGGGGGAGCTCATCAGAGCCAGCCACGCCCCAGGACACAAGGGCCTACATAAGAGGTAAGTTATTCAAATGAATGGCATATGTACATTCATCCTTTTTCTACTGTTAGCTCAGTAATGGCCATCCATTCATCATAGACACAACTTGGCACACTGATTTTTCTTGTAGCAGTAGGCTACAGTTCTCTGTAATTGGCTGCTGTTGCTCTCAGATATCAATCTATTTCAAGGTGACTCAGAGTCTGAAAACATTGTGATGGGACCTGCACACTATTGTAAAGAAAAAGAAAAAAGAAATATTAAACATTAGGTGGGGCACTTTTCTGGGTAATCATCAACTGACTAATCTTCTTCTACCAGTTACTGATGGTGTAATCTGTCTCGTGGAGCCTTCTGCTATAAGAGACCTCCATGATGTTGTAAGTACTCTTAATATTCCACAGAGTTTTCATGATGGGTAGAATATAACACAATAATTCTGTTTTATTACAGGAGGATGATGAAGACATCCTATCTGCCGCCACAGAGAGGGAAGATGCAGAAAGGCCTGTTGTGGTTCACACCTCTTTAAAATAACTTTGGTTTCAGTTATGATAGTGTTGTTCCACAATGCAACTTGCAGCTTCTTTCTCTCTAACAGAGCAATGCTGGAAATTACAATGAGGAAGAGGGTCCATCAACCTCCACAGCACAGCTTACCTCAGTAAGATGTTGTTCAGCATTGACCCACAATTTACTATAATACTAAGTAGACATGGCACTGTGAAATTCAACGTCATTTGTGTTCCTATAGCCAGTGCCGGCCCTGACCAATTTGGTGCCCTAGGCAAGATTTTGGCTGGTGCCCCCTCGCTTCGCAGTCAATTTTACAATTAATTTTCATACACTCACACAGAAACTACATGTATGTATTCAAGATTTTATTTCTTTTAAGTCAAAAATATCACACCAAATAAAAACTGAAGAAAGAAACAAGTGATAAATTAAAAATACAATATAAATAACAGGACAGGAGCACCTGATGCTGTTTCACTGGTGGTGGTGGTGGTGAAATATTTTAAAAGTGCATCTGAAGAGAGAAGAGAAGTATATGTGACCACTGGATGTTACATTTTAATAAAAAACAGATGCTTGGTGTGTGCTATACATAAGACTAATATAGACTAATAATGAAAATACGATGAGATTCATTCAGCTATATCGTCATTGCAATGCAATTCAGTCTAACCTGAGTGCAAAAAGCAGTAAAGTGCAGTGACATTTTTATATATATATATATATATATATATATATATATATATGTATGTGTATGTATGTATGTATGTATGTATGTATATATATATATATATATATATATATATATATATATATATATATAATATATATGTATGTATATATATATATATAATGTATGTATATATATATATATGTATGTATATATATATGTGTATATATATATATATGTGTATATATATGTATGTATGTATGTATATATATATGTGTATATATATATATATGTGTATATATATGTATATATATGTATATATGTGTATGTATATATGTATATGTATGTATGTATATATATATATATATATATATATATATATATGTATGTATGTATGTATGTATGTATGTATGTATGTATATATATATATATATATGTATATATATATGTATATATGTATGTATGTATGTATGTATGTGTATATATATATGTGTGTGTGTGTGTATATGTATGTATATATGTGTGTGTGTGTGTGTGTGTATATGTATGTATGTGTATATATATATAGCCTATGAATGATATGGGAAAGTAGTATTAACAGTAATACACTTTAACAAACATAAACTGTGACACAATAAACCAAAGTCTTACAACTGCCCTATTACTTATAAAGTGGATGGAAAACTCAGAGCATTTTAACTGACATACAAGCAGGAAAACACAGCCAGCAGGTTAAAATAACACCTGAACAGGTGACGTTAACTTTCCAAATGTCCCTGATGAGTTTAAGGTGGAGTAACATTAACTTACATCGACTCAGCTATTTACTGATTATTAAACAATGCTACTACCGTCCGAAGTCAGCGAGCAAGCTAACACTCTGCTCCAACAACAGTAACTACGATGCATTAAACTATTAGTTTCATTCACTTCATCACATTGACGTTACTGTACCTCTTTCTTTTTCACGTTTTGCTTCCTCTGCTTTCCTGAACAGCTTTCCTGAACAGAATTACCAACCTCAGCTTTAAGGCCTTTTCAAAGATAGTGTCAAGGATGCAGTTCATATCCCCAGCGATTATGACATTTGTATGATCTCTCTCTGAACTGTGGACAGTCAAAGTTAGGGCCGTAAATGTTAACTAGGGTCACTGGTTTAGCGTTACGATGGCCTGCCACAATTAAAATATTTACAATCAGGATCCACTGTAGTTATAGTCTGAATAAATGGGATGTTCTTCATAAATAGAATTGCTACTCTCCTGACCTTTGCTCCAAAATTAGCATGATATGCCATCCACTGTGACCTTAAATCAAGCCGGATAGAGGGAGATATAGTGACGGTCGGTCGCCCTGCATCTCTTGCGGACCTCATCAAATTCCCTGCTTCGGGTAAGCACCTCAGCGGTTAGAACTTTTGCCCCGTTGTAAGGTAGTAGTGGAGCTTTCTGAGCGGCAAGCTTTATAATGATTTCACAGTTTTAGTAGCAGTGCAGTGTGACGATAAAGGGACAAGGGCGTCCGCCCTCAGCCAATTTAGGGTCAACAGAGCGATGCAACCTGTCAACCAACACTTCACCTGAGAAATGATCAGCCCCCAGCAATGATTGAATCAGTTTAGACATAAACTCGTTTGGCTTTCCTTTCTCCATCCCTTCCGCAACCCTGATAATCCTGATGTTTTGGCGTCTCGAGGTCTGCAGATTTCTTGCGCTGCTCATTACAACCGCCCCGGTGAGTCTTGCACTCCAGAGTAGCTAGCTCGTAGTCATGTGAGTTCACTTTATTCGCAATGTCGCGTATCTTCATTGTCACTGTTGACAGAGTATTTTGCATGACAGTCATAATGGCTGAAATGGCAGTGAATCAGGGCAGTGATTGCACTCATCAAATCTGCTGTAGAGGGGCTTGTCTCCATGTGCGAGGTTCCTGAGCTAGCTTCACCTGGGCTCACTGCTAGTAGCTTCTTGCTAGCCACATTTGCTAGTTTGACGTCTTCAAGTGTTTCCTCTGTCTTTTCCAGAGATTTGTTTGGTTTGGGCTTAGTCATAATGTCGCCTGACGCTTGACGAGTGGAGTAAGTGAACAGAATAAAGTTTGAGGGGGATTTTTTTAAAAAAATAAGGTTAGGGTGGAGCCACACTGAAACAAGACTACTCCATAGCATGCTAGCCACACCCCCTACATTATGAATTTCTGTGTCACAAATGGTGTTGTGGTAATGTGGTCATTTTCCTTCTTAGCTAGTGACCTTCTGTGTCTCTGAGCTCAGTGTAGCTGTCTTTGATAAGACTGAAGTAAACAAGCCCTGTGGAAACCAAAGTTTGACTGATTATTCTGTCTCAGTACAAAATGCATGTGCGTCAGCCCAAAAAGAGTACAGCATATGGTTTGACCCAGGTCACTCTTAAGTCAACATGGACATCCAGCGATAGGTTAAATGGATTACTGTCTGTAAATAAACACTGCTTCTTAAGACATTGGGTCTCCTGGCATCTTCTTCATAACCACAAGTCCACCAGCTCTACAGAATTCCCATCACAGGAACATTGGGGTAGGAATAGAGAATTAAGGGGGTGAATGCCCCCTTATTTTGCTTGAGCAAAATGTCTGTATGTCGCTGTCCAACGGAGGAAACTTTTGGCTTTGCACCTTCACCATAACACGTGTATTGCTACGGCCCACAAATGGTTGTTTGAGGGAGAGTGATTTTCACTTGAAGATACGTCATTTTCATGGATTAACAAAATCAATGTTTGCATTAGTACTATCTGTTCTCGTGGCTCTGTTTGATATTACAGTTTCAGTTTAAGGTCAGGTTCATTGAATATTTCAGTTACCTGTGAGGCATTTTGATGAGAGCGAATGCTGCATCTCTTTCAAAGCAACAGGTCAAGTGTGACTTTTTCAGAGGTTCATCATGTAACATGCACATTCTTGCAATATTGTGAAAAAACAACACAGGACCACACAGACTTTGTCAAAGTTATTATTGTAGAATACTTCGATGTATTTTTTCTTTCATACAGACAAAAGGTGTTGGACTTAATTCCCATTAAATTCTCTTAGATTTCCATACAGATTTAGTCTACAGTATACAGGTGTGTTCTTTCTCATATATAGATATTTATTCGCTTAAATAACAGGCAGGTAACTCTTTAATATATTCAATAGTCTTTATGTTTTTTTTCTTCTTTTTTTGGTCTTTTTCATATCAGCACAGTTAAGGCTGCATTTTCTGTCTGCAGAACAGCACTGCGTTGTGCAAGAAGGGGGACCATTCCACACACATTATTTACAACACTATGTATAATGAATAATGTAAAACGTCAAGTTCTTTCCATCGTAACATGGCAGTAAAAACTTGTAGATCTAAAAGAGCAGCCTAAACAATGCTTGGACGCACTGCACTTCTGCACTCTCTAGCTCTGCATCACCTTCCAGTTCTCTATCCTCCCCGGGTCCCCACTTTGTCCAGTCCTTTAGATCATAATGAGGTACATTTGTATCTCCTGTTTCCTATTTACAGAGTGGTGTCTCTGGTCTAAAGAGACTATAAGCATCTCCACACCTCTGCACACTTCAAGGGCTGTTCAGTGGACAGAAAACACAGCCCTCAGAATATGCTCAGGAGAATGTGCAACTGTCCTTTTCCATCAGTGGGAGCACCGGTGGAGAAAATCAATAATAATAATAATAATAATAATAATAATAATAATAACATACAAGCGCTTCCATTTTGTTGTTCCTCTCTTTACAAAAAACAATAGGATTAAAAGAAAGAAATAAAAAAAAACTTAAAAAAGTGTAACAGGAACATAGTACCTGTAAATTAATGATGCACATGTGCACATTTGGGCGGTCTGTACAGAAGTGGTGCAGTTGTACAATTTATAATTTTGATAAATATATTCTTTTTCACATTGTGTTTTGCCTTCTGTGAAACTGTCTCACAACATCATGATGTAACATGGCTGGACGGATGGACAGAGATGGTTGGAACTGGACAGTCAAATTTACACCACTGTAGATTAATCACCTGTTGTTTGCTGTGTATGTATACGTGTGAGTCTATGTGTTGTTGCATACCGCAGAAAGCATTTAGAGCTGTGCTAAGAGGTGCTGAAATAGAATAGGTTAGACTTGAACAGGATATGAATGTGTGTGTGTGTGTGTGTGTGTGTGTGTGTGTGTGTGTGTGTGTGAGAGAGAGAGAGAGAGAGAGAGAGAGAGAGGAAAAGAGGAGATGTGAAGAGATCATAGCACACAGTAGTGACAGTAGCCTAAATGATTTACCAACACATAAAGAGTGACAATAATGATACCAAATGCATGCTTCAAAACAGACAGACCAATACAATGTCACCACCCGCCCCCTCCCGATAGGTCGGTTAGGGTGGTGGCGATGATGATGAGCATTCAAGAAGACAGAGTTCTGTACAGGTAAGGGTGTTCCCAGAGAGCCCTGCATGCATCCTGAAACAGAACGAGCAGGACAGACAGGTTCTCATGTGTTTGCATGTGTTCTCATTTCTGTTTGTAATCCTACATCTGGGTACAGCTGTTGACATGGCAGTCTGTTGCATATTGTCTGCCCTTGCTTCTCACTGGCGGTGGAACCAGTTGACAACTCAGGGAAGTCAATAGGGGATAACTGAGGGGAGGAGGATGGAAGGGAGAGAGATGGTGGGAGGGGGGGGTCCAGGTTAGCATTGCAGTCACGCTCCGAGGCAACATGAAGTCAGCGATTCACCCACACCTAGTGCAACATGGGATACAGGAGGACACTCTCACACCCGGTCTGGAATGTGATGCAGTTGTTTGGAATGTATGTTCCATGGAATGTTGAGGTGGAGTTGGACGAGGTGACGGTGGAATGTAATATCATGAGCACTGTACCTGTCGACACATGGGTGGCTGTCCAAATGATCTTCTTTTTCTTTTGCTGGGGTGTGCTTATGCAGTGTGTTATGCTCTTTTACACTGGACAGCTTACACATGATAAAGCAAAAGCTAAATATTTGTGTACGTATTGGCTTTCTTGCAGAGAGTTAAATGATAATATTTGATTAGTGTTAACCTTTGACTGATCAAACTGAATTCAATGCGTTTTAAGACCTATGAAGACCTACACAGACCCTGTTTTAGCGCAGATGAAACAAACAAGATATAATATGTAAACTAGTGAGCTATGGAGGTGCTGGTGGATGGGGTTTTTTACATTTGAGAGAGCCAGGCTGACTATTTGCGCCTGTTTCCAGTCTGCATGCTAAGATAGTACCCCTTTGACACTGGACAAAAAACCCATACAAGACAGAAAAAAAACAAAAAAACAAAAAGCAAACTTGTCTCCTTGCAATGTGAAAGGAGTAAATCACTATTTTTAAGTTTAAAAAGGCTTCATATGCACGTTAGTTTTGGTGTAAAAGTGGTATGAGCTAACGTGCTGCAGACTGTAGTGTCTTTAGCAAACAGACATGAAATTGGCAAGAAAGCCAGTAAGTGTATTTTCCAAAATGTCAACCATTTCTTTAAGACATCCCAATCAACAAATTGCACATCGTGATGAAGGGGAATGCACAGTATTTGACACAAGCACATAACACATAAGCTCTCATTGGTCGTACCTGATAGATGTGAGCGGACTTTGGGCCTACAGCTAAAACTGAACACTGACATTAGACATGGGCCTGATTGCTTGAGTGGTTGGTTGCTTTTCAACTTCAAAAGTGTTTTCTTTGTTGTCATTCAGCAGTCCAAATGAATCAATCTCTTTGTCCACAACTCTAACGGACAGGGCACTGATACAGCAGGACACATAGCAGGTTCGTTGTGAGTGTGCATTATTGTTAAAGGGCCATCGCCTGTGCATTGTGTGTTTGATGGCATTTAAAGGGTTAATGCTTCACAAGCGTTCAGCTTTTTTTCAAAAAAGCTGACACACACACACACACACACACACACACACACACACACACACACAGACGACCATAACGGATGAGGTGAGAAGACAAAGTGAAAAAAGGAAATAAGAAAATGGACTGAGGAACAGCAGAAGAGAAGATGATGGAACATGTTACAGAAATGAAGAGACTGGAAGAGGGCGCCACCCATGAGTTTGCCTTGGGTGGTGTCCATAGATATTAACCATACATATTCATCAATTCACCAACATGGCAGGAGGCTGTAGTTTGTCCTGTATGGGGCTAATCTATGTATACATGTATACATCACAATTAATGTGAGATCCCACACACTGTATCATCTCACAGCAGGGTGACAGTATTACATATAACAGGTCATGTGGCTTATGGGGCGCCATTCAAAGACTGGGCAGGTTGGCCCGGAGAAAGAACAGTGATGAAAATAACAAGTTCTGTGTTGTCGCTTCCCAAACATTCAAATTAAATATATATATATATATATATATATATATATATATATATATATATATATATATATATATATATATATATATATATATATATATATATATATATATATATATATATCCCCCCTCCTATAGTTGTTTTTTGCAGCCATTCTGTTTACTATTAGGTTTAAATGAACAGTATCTTTGTTTGCAATTTCTGTTTTTCTTATGTTTTTGTTTGTTTTTTTCAGAAGAGACAAGACAATACACATACATACATTGAAAGAGAGAGAAGAATGAAAAAAAGAAAATATGACAAATGTGAAATTTCAGAGAGAGAAAAGAAATAAACCAATGTAGAAGAAAGAAATGAATGAGCACCATTATGTTAAGAAAGAAATGAATCAGAGGATGGAATTGATGGAAGTCTAGTTAAAGCTTTAACAAAGCGTTTCACTTATATCGCAAGCAAACTGGTGATTTCAAGTGGCCGTAGATTGTAGCCAGATCAATAATGGTGGTGGTGACTATGGTGCCATGGCAGGTAGGTGGGTAGTGACAACACTGATGATGAACACCAATAGAAACAGAGTGAGTCAACCTCTGGCCCTAACATGGCCCGCTTCTACTGAAGAATTGAGGGATGTGTTGTCTTTTTTTGTGTGTTTTTTTTATGTCCGTCTCCCCCCCTCCCTCCCCGACCCACCACCGCTCACGTCAAAGCAGCGAGAGCAGACCTGTGCGTGTGTGATGAGTGTGCATGAGGTCAGGCAGGGCAGGGTGGTTCTTCAGGGGTGGGCGACAGACGGGGTGGTGGGTTCGAGGATGGAGGCAGGCGGGGGTGGTGGTGTCAGGGGGTCAGACTGAGAGGGCAGGAGCAAGGGCAAAGGGAGGGAAAGGAGCAATGTTCTTAGGGAGTTGTGAGCAGAAGTCTCCAGCCATTGTCCACTCCCTCCTGTACCTCCCTTGTCCTTCACTCCCTCCTGTTAGCTTGTTGTAAGGAAGAGTGGATGGAAATGTTATGAGTGAGTCCTCAGCCCTCTCTTCCGCTCCCCTTTCCTCCCCCTCCCCAAGACTCTGTTCCTCTTCTCCTCTCCCCACAACCCACGTTCAGCTCAGTTATAAGGAAGTCTCCACGCAGTAGAGATGCGCCAGGTGAGGGGCAGAGGGTTTCACTGGTCTGTCCCTGCCATAATGGTTATGGTGGTGTTGGTGTTGGTGGCGGTGATGCTGATGGGGGCTCCGGTTGCTGGGGGTAAATGCGTTGGTGCTGTTTTTGTTGCAGTGGGTGACTGCTGAACTGATGCTGCTGCTGCTGCTGCTGTTGTTGTTGTTGTTTCGGTTGCACGGGGTCACAGGGAGGCTGTATTGGCGGTAGGGGCGGGTGGGGCGGGTGCGGGTCGGCTGGGTGGGAGGGGGCGGCGGCTTGCGGAGGGCCGGGTGCAGGTGCTGGTATCTGCTGAGCTCTGATTCGTCATCCACATCAGTGTCGTCGATCAGCGGGATGTTGTGGATGAGGTCGTTGATGAGGAACTCCGGGTGGGCCATGAAGTTGTGGATGGAGTTGCGGGATTCTGGTTTCTCCCGGCCCTCGTACAGTGAACTACGGAATGCTTTCACTACTCGCATCTGCCGAAAGCAAGAGAGATGAGGGAGGGACCACAAGAAAAAGAGGAGAAGGTCAAACATATAAAAGCGAAACAAGAGACAAGGGAGACCCGGAGGCAGACAGACCTGTGTCCTCGAGCAAATGAACAGAGTGACTGACACTCAGGGCCAGGTGGCTTCTGTCAAAGTTTGAACAAGATGACGTCTTTTGGTGATATATAAATAATTACTGTATGCAAAAAAAAAAACATAAATGTAAATTAATATATCAAAGTGTCTTGACTCAGAGCTGCTCTGAAAGCTTAAAATAATCTTATTGGTTGGATTTAACTGAAACGGGTGCATCCAAAGCTGAAAGGAATATTTTGGGAAATATGCTTATTCTGCAGAGAGTTAGGTTAGAAGGCGGGCAGGGGAAACAGCTAGTTTGGCTGTGTCAGAAAGTAACAAAATCCACCTGCCAGCACCTCGAAGCTAAGTAATTATCATGTTATATCTTGTTTGTTTAATCTGTACAAAAATCGAGGGGTAAAAACAGCCAGTTGAGGTTTTACAGACGTTCATGATATCAATGCAACTTGTAAACTGGGATTTTGTTGTTCTTTTCTGTACATGCGACATGTATTGTATGTCTGTTAGTCCTGGGAGAGGGATCCCTCCTCTGAGGCTCTTCCTGAGGGTCTAAGGACAGAGGATGTCATTGACTGTACAGATTGTAAAGCCCATTGAGGCAATGTAATTGTGATTTTGGGCTATATAAATAAAATTGATTTGATTTTATTTGATTTATGTACAGGGCTGAGACTAATGACTTCCTGAAGTCCTGTCATCAATAAGGGAGCATTAAGTAAGGGATAATGCCCAATGAGGTGACTATGATCGCAATAATGGACTCCAACATTATTCCGCTTATATCATGGTCATTCACCAAAGAAAAAAAAATCAAGGCCTTGAATTTTTTTTTTTTATGTGTTTTGTGATCAAAATACTGATGTACTGTCGGCTGCAGCCTATAGTACTTTCAGCTTGTGTAGTGAAGGTGGTGGTGTGGTGTTCAGAGGATGATGCACTGAAGGTTTTATTTGTTGTAAATAAAATATGCAGATTAGATACAGGCTATAGCAGACAGTCTCACTGCTCCATAGGCGTCCATATATCAGAAGTTAACTGACACCCTGCAGCCAATTGGAATCGAATTTTCACCCAGAGCATGGTCTAAGGCACTGGTACAGTCCAGCTGCCGATTTGTGTCTCAAATAAATGAAAACTACAGGTCACTCATAGAGGGTCAAAATTACAATAATTATAATATTAGTCAATCATTAATACCTGTAATGATAATTATAATATTCTTGGTCCTTTGTACGCCCAGGCAAAGCTTGCGTTCAAATTTGCGGACACCAAAGGGAGATGGCACCACAGTAGCAGCGCTTTTCTACTTCCCGTAATTCCTCTGATTGGTGTAAACTCTGTCTGAACTACTCGTCAGCTTGTTGAATAGCTTAGGAAACTCTCTGCATGAAAGCAAATACACAGCTCAGTTCATACTATTTCTTCAAGTAACTGGCAAGTCTAAATGCCAAGGAGGCAAAGTTAAGAAACACAAGTTAAAAGAAAAGTTCACCAAAAATGAAAACTTAGTCATCATCTCCTCCCTTCGTGCTGATGGAAAGTCAGGTGAAGTCTCGTAGTCCACAAAACATTTCTGGAGCTTCACAGCAAAACAGAGTTGCAGCATTCTCTGAGACAACTGAAGTAGGTGGAGACTTGTTTTAAAATGTGAAAAACAACCTTAAAAACATCAAATGGCTCCATACAGCTCGTCTTCTGTAATCCAAGTCTCCTGAAGCCCCAGACGAGCTGTGTGGAGCCATTTTATGTTTTTTTTAAGATGTTTTTCACATTTTTTAAACAAGTCTCTGCTGCTTCAGTTGTTTAGCAGAATGCTGCGACGCTGTTTTGCTGTGAAGCTCCAGAAATGTTTGGTGGACTACGAAACTTCACCTGACTTTCCATCAGCATGGGGGGAGGAGATGATGACTGAAGTTTACATTTTAGGTTGAACTGTTCCTTTAAGAGTGTATCCCTCACATTAAGGATTATATGATTAATGAACAAATTGTTGCAATCATTTTTAATGCTTTATCGTGTGAGAAAATTAACATGCACACATAGGCAAGACCACTTTGTACAAGGAAATTTATATGGTAATGGATAAACAAAACAACTTAAAAAATATATTTATAATAACATTTATGATTTTTATTTCAGAAAGAGAACACAAATATGCTGACTAATTCAGTATCAACAGAGTGCCCACCTGATCCTGTGTGTCTACAAGAGACAAAAGTTTTAAAAAAAAGAAAAAAAAAGAAGTGTTTCCAAATGACTTGGCTAATGACACATGTTTTTGTCAGTTCTCACACACCAATCAGACCTCACAAGACGAGTAGCCACATCACAAAGACTGAAAAAGCTGCACACACTTTACATCATACTCACGTGTGTGTGTGTGTGTGTGTCAGGGGATGATATAGTATGTGTGGGGAAAACACTCATACCTCAGCACACTGGATCACATGCATGCACATATACACAGATGAGGGTGGTTGTTAGGCACACATGGAAAAGAAGCAGGAATGGTGAGTGTTAGTTTCATGTTTAATAAAATAAGAAATTGCTAAGAACCTATAGCAGTGACCACACACCCACACACAAACAAACAAACACACATAAACACGCATGCAGCAGCAGAGCAACTGAGTGAAACCACAGTTGAGTTGTCTCCACATTCTGTGGCTTAGAGGTTGGTCCACATGCATCAGGCAGCTTTCAGTCATGGGTTTGTTAAAGAAATCTGGTTCACACACTCAAACACATTGACAGCTAGTGAATTAGTCTGTCAGCATCTCAATGCACACACACACGCATCCAAATGTACTGCAGCCATGCAGCAGCGAGGGACAGAGGACAGCAGAGTGATTGAAATGATGACGATGCTGATGATGAAGTTGCTGCAGGATAGAAAAAAAACAAGTCTTGCAAAACGGAAAGGTGACATCACAGAGAATCAGCAGGTTAGAACAGTATGTGATTGGTTAGATTACTGGAAACAAAAGGTGATTGGTTCAAAGGCCAGAGCGAAGCTCGGGCGTCAGCCCTGTCACACATAGAGAGGCAGCCAGGTCATGCTGAATCAGATCTTTGTCACGAACGCTCTCTTTCTGTCTCACACACACACACACACACACACACACACACACACACACACACACACACACACACACCAGAGTGAGATCTATGAGTATACTTCAAGGTGGATTATGCTATCTATGGTGTATGCGTGCGTAAACACATTCCTTTGCCATAGCAGTTGGTCCATGCACCCTTCCCCCAAGCCCAAACAGAGGAAAAGAAGCGGCATGAGCTCAAAAGAAACACAGACAGTTCAGTGCAAATATACTGACAGGCACAGGCAGGCAGAGCCCTACATAGAGACAGTTTGGCCAAATGAGATCAACGGAGAAGAAGCTTAATGTTGACTGCAGCATCCACTGGACTCCAAACTGTGAATATGGGAGGTGGATGGTCAGGCAGCTGAATGGAGATCAGGGCTGCAGTTGGCCAAACCAGAAGGAGTCTCTATATATGACTCTGGCATATGTGATAGAAGGACAGACATACAGACACACAGACAGACGGTCAAGCAGTAGGTTCAGTGCTTATCTGTTTTTCCAAAGAGCCTGTCAGACAGTAGAAAAACACCTCATGCAGACTGAGAAGGTTTCAGAATGTTACTTTCTCACTTCGTCAGCGCTTGGTTTGTTTTCATTTTGTCTCCATGAAAAAGGGTAAACCTTTGAGTATACAACGCCCACAGTGTGACCAGAGAGGCCTGGAGGTCAGGGCACTGCTGTGTTACTTATATCTCTCACCCACTTTCTCTCTCTCCCTCTCTCCCTGTCGGCTCTTTCAGCAGTGCTTGATGGAAAAACGATGATGGTTAAAGTACGAGAAGGAAATAGGCGCTGGAGGGTAGAGAGGCTGCTGTGTGCAAAACAACTGCGGATGAGAAGAAACCGCAACATAAATACAGGGAGAAGCTGTGAGGTACATGACTGGTTGATGGCTCCCATTTCCCACCACCTGGCCAAACTCTGAGCAGCAGCCACCCTATGATATGTGATGACTGAGCTCTAATCCATAGCAACATATCAGCAACACCTTCCTCAGTTCAGTGCTTATTCTCTTCATGTCTCCTACTCATAAACTATTAGAGGACTGAGGATGGAAGCTGAAATCTTCTTTCTGAACATAAAAAACTTAAGCAAAGAACTGAAGAGCTGAGGATGGATTTGAGACTTGGCCTAAACATCCTATCCCTCTTAATGTCTCCTGACCAAAATAAACTTTGGTATTGATCTGTTATCTGACTTTTACTGTAAGTGCAGTGAAACTAGCCTTGCCTGAAATGAAAACAAACTGGATCCAGAGGGATCACGGAGCATGGCTCCAGTGGATGAAAGCATAAAACAGAGGCATGTACTTGTATCATTTTTATCGCCCTGTTTAATATTTAAGATGTTTCTTTTAGAATAGATTTGGTGGTAAAAAATCAGGGAGGTTCTGGTGTCGATGTTACAACTTACGCACATCATATTGGAATGGGGCACATTGCAGAGACTGAGGGCTTGGTCCGCTTTGCAAAGAACTCTGGGTAGGGCAGTAAAGTAATGACTAGTGTAGGGGTAGAGGTCAGTGTGTCTTGATAACACATAGGCAGTCACTTGTAGTGTGTCTTTGTTGCTTGGTGATTTGCATACCAGAGCATATGATCAGACCTGAGGAAAGTACTGAACGGATAAGGCTGGTGATATTCTGTATTTGTGCTATTGTCACCAAATCCTATAAAAAGAACAGTGAAATGTTTTAGCCTAGAAGCATGGCTCTATGCATGTCAATGTCTTTCAGTCAGTCCACAACCCAAACACCTCAACACATACTGACTTTGATGATCCCCTGACCTCAGCCGACTAACCCTAGCCAGGGGATCACATCTGCTCACACTCTTTTTAAATATCTATGAGACGGTTGACACAAAATTGTGCACAGACATCTGTGGTCCCCTTTCATGCTTAGTGGTTTGGAGTGAAATGTCTAAAAATCTATTGGATGGATTATCATGACTTTTGGTAAACATTCATGTTCCCTTCAGGATGAATTTGAATAACTTTAACCTCAAATAACATCATTATCAGGTGAAAATCTTATTTTCTCTAATATGACCATATACTTGCACAACTAATGACATTCCTATCGGCTGCACTTTGTGTTTGGTTGCTAATTAGCAAATGTTAGAATGCTTACACTAAAACTCTGGACAAGCTTAAGAGCAGCTTCAGCAACAGACTCATTCAACCCTGCTGCCTTAAGGAACGGCACAGGAAATCATTCCTACCTGTTGCCATCAGGCTTTACAACGCTCACTCCAAAACACACAAATAATCTTAAATTATTACTACTGTAGTTAAATTGTTATTACTGTAAATAAAACTGCACCTTATTCTTTTGCACCTTATGTTCCACTTTACTCCTCGATACCTCAGCATTTATTTTATTTACCTCAGTATTTTATTTCATTTTATAACTGCTTAAACATTTTATTGTATATAGTACTTAATTGTTTTTTGTATATTGTATATAGTACATTTTTGTTTATTTTTTTTTTTTAAACTTGCCCTTTTATTTTGATTGTATTTGTACTTGAATGTACCTGCTGCTATGATAACCTAATTTCTATCTATCTATCTATCTATCTATCTATCTATCTATCTATCTATCTATCTATCTATCTATCTATCTATCAACTAAGATGATGAGCATGGAAAACAGAATACCTGCTTAACATCTGCATTGTGAGCATGTTCTGACGTTGGCATTTAGCTCAAAGCACTGTTGTATCTAAGTAAAGCCTCACAGAGATGTGAGCAGGGGTCTTCATCATTTTTCAGGCCAAGGACCCCTTAGTTTATAAAGAGACAGAGCAGGAACCCTCTACTACAAGGCGTACAATAATATATAGGGTGACCTATAGTGCCATGTATAAACAAGTTGTCAGCAGTTGTAGCATAGCTTATGTTAGCACGTAATGAAGTTGGTTTAGTATTTACTGATGTCCTCTTTGACAATCACCAGGATAATTGATGTTGACTTTTAAAAAAAGTGTTGGATCCTCCTTATTCCTCTCATCTTTAAAGAATTTGGGTTTTCTTTTCTTTACAACATACAGTAACAGGTCATCAATAGCCACTGTCCCAGCTACAGCTGGAATGTGCAGTACGTGTTTAATAACAGAATTAGAGAATGTTATCCTTTCTTCAGTGTGGATACTCACAAAATGATCATTATCATTAACATTATAGTGCTTGTTCTTGGTGGTCAAGGGCTTGTTAATGATTAATGGAGCTCTATGACAGAAGAATAAAAAATATTAGGGTCTAAATACACATAAGACAGTTAGTAGGATACAATCATTGCTGGTTTCGGTCTTGGAACTGGTTCATGGGATTTGTTGACAATAAGAAACTAATAGAATATCACCAGACATATCCTTTACAGTAAGTAAAATCTAGTGTGATATACTTTTCTGTGGCTGAAAGTTCATTTGACACTTTTTGCACCCCATCCTAAAAGTAAAGCAAATGGGAACACATTTTATTTGACCACAGGCTAAAGTGAGTCAGAGAAGCAATCCTGGGTCACATTAAACTCAAAGTTAATGCTTGCTCCTTCACATTCCCTCCTCGTCCCATGTGTTTGTCCAAATTCATTTGGTTTGTTATCAGGAACTGAACCACATAAGGATGACTTCAGAATGAAAGTACGTGTCATACTGCTGCTGCATGATACATTTGGACACAACCAGCTCTTCGAATTAAGGAAAAAGAATAGAAAAAGCAAGCAATGAGCTAGCAGTGGTGGGGCCATACTTTGACTGTACATCCCTCCTTCCACACCTCTGTCATATTACCTGACTTTGCTATCAGGCAGCCAATCTTAAAGCCAGCGCTGAATGTTGATATAATACATTCTATTGTATTACTATTATATTGATGCTGTAAAGTGATGGAGAGAAAGATGTGTTTCCAAAGTACTTAAAGTCCAGGTAACTTCTAGTGTCTGTTCAAGATGATCACAACAATGAGGTGTCAGCAGCAGAGCCGACTTTGGCCTCTCTGTATCTACACCTACAGGTGATGGAGGAAGGCAGCGTGAAATGAAAGGAGGGAAGGGAGCAAGGAAGGTAAGGAGAAGCAACTGAGAAGACGGATGAAGACAATCAAATGAAGAGACAGCACAATCACACGCATGCATACACACACACACAGGCACAAACACTCATACAAAAGCATACAAGCACATACAGCACTCATACACTGACAGAGAAACACACAGAAGTCAAACTTTGGCTCTCGAATATATCAGGAAATGCACACACATAAACACACTTACAAACAGACACGTGCGGAACTGACATACAAAGAAATCAAGAGGAAACATGAGGGGTGGATGCTACTCTAGTTAGGGGATGGAAGGATGACAAAAAGGGATGAGGTGAAAGATAAAGTAAGATACAAAAAAAGGGGGAAAAATGAAGAGAAACCTACTAAAGAAATCTTATCAGTATGCTACACAAGAGCCTGTATTTAGATCTGGGACAATCTAAATACCTCTACAAAAGAACAACTCTAATCGTGAAGAACAATAAGAACACATTTCACAGAATATTTCTGCAAACAGGGAACCTGTAATATCTCACAAATATAGAAAAAAGAGGAGGAGAGAACTGTGATGAGAGAGAGGGGGGAAAACAGACTGGACAGAGAGAAAAATCAGGACATCGGAGGGGGGTGGGGGGCAAACTTGTGACGTCGGAGCTGGAAATACTGTTACAAAAATAACCAGTTGACAACAATTGCAGCACCGGACAAAAGTGAGAGGAGCACAGGAAGGAGAAAGAAAGCAAGAGCGATAGAAGAGGGAACTTTTTTTACTGTCATCTTGGAAACAGCAGTGTGTTATAGGGCTTTTATACTCGAAGGTTTACAGTTTAGAGAATCGCAGAAGCCATATAAAAGCCTTTTGGTAATGAGTATGAATTCTATGGCAGTGAAATCTAATCATTGCATTTTCTACATTACAACAGGAGTCACAGAATAATTACACCATATTCTCTTGGTTTATAGAGAAAAGATATGACAACACTCCTTTACATAAGAGATGTTTACAGTGGGGGTCAACCACAGTAACCACGCTTGACCTCATTCACAGACAGGAAATAACACATGGTGCAGGAGGAGCTGCCATTTGCTCTCTGATCTTGAGGATTTGTCCTTGCCTTGTCAGAGTATATCAAACTGTTTTCATTAATTAAATTTGATTATTTTTGTTATTTTCAACATGAGTCACTTTCTGTCTTTCCAGCCAATGCTTCTCCATTTCTGTCAGGACACCTCGGACAGAGAGAGAACAGTGAGCTGCCTCCTGTACCCACCAACACTCAACAACAAAAATGAACTCTGGACTGAGACTGGGACCTGGATTTGGACCAGACCAGATCCAACCAGAACTACACAGCCGGTCAGGACTGGGTGCTGTTTGAAAGGGAGAATAAGAGAAAAAAATAAAGGAGACATTGCACACACACGAGCAGCGAGCGAGCCGGAGGGGACACAACCATAGAGAGTAAAAATACTGCAGTCCACGTGCCGTGCAGCAGTGTGTGTATTTGTGTCTTGAATGAGAGTGAGCGGGAGATAAAGTGCCTGCAAGTGTGTGTGCGTGTGCATGTGTGCGTGTGTGTGTGTGTGTGTGTGTGTGTGTGTGTGTGTGTGTGTTAATGTGTGTACATGCGTTCGGCGGACTCACTCCCGGGGGCTGGGCTGGTATTGGCTGTTGCGGTGGAGAGAGCTACGTGAGAGGGGGTAGAGATAGTGTTTACGTCGTGGAGCTGACTGAGCACGGAGGAGCGCCGTCTCACTGCTCCCTGAAACGAACCGCTTCGCTTGAACGTGCTCACTACCTCCATCTGCAGGACAGAGACAAAATAGCAGCACTCAGTGAGGGCAGAAAAGGCCGGTCTGAGTGTGCATCTGTGTGTGTGTGTGTGTGTGTGTGTGTGTGTGTGTGTGTGTGTGTGTGTATGTGTGTGTGTGTGTGGTGATCTCTTTAAACATTTCCTGTAACAGTAGAGATGATAGGAACACCATTTTAATCCCCTTTGATGGCAAATGTGCTTCAGTCACAGTCATAACCATCACTAATGAATGGTAAACGTATAGTTATTTCACTGTTAATAAACCATGAATTGATTTATAAACAACTTAGTAAGTAATTGTTGTTTTAATTTGTAAAGTTTCAACTGATATAAACTTTTACAATAGCTTAAAGTCCCCACGAAACGGTTAATAGAATGCTAGTTGCTTCGGCATAGTTACGAATTTCCTGTAAAAACACCACCTTCGAGAAGATGGAGGCTGGTTTGATAAATGGAATATCATACTGAGGTGGTGTTGCTGGAACCTGGCAACTCGGGGCTCAGTTAGCAAGGACCGCTCACTGAGCTAACGGCAGCTAACTACATTAAGCAACCGTTAGTGCTTACTTTAGCAACAAAGCTACCAGTATTTGTCTGCCAGGAAACTCCATAAATCACCTCAGTACTGTAAGTGTCCTCCATCATCGTTCTCGGAGGCCACATACGGCCATGGTCCGGAGAAGTTCATTGAGAGTAAAGCTATCTGTTCAGATAAGGCAGAGCAGCCCGAGGGCAGCAGAGAGAAAACCAGAATATAATTTCTCCATAAAACATGACCCAGTTCTAAACAAATCACTGAATGAAGTTATAAAGTTGTGTTTTTGTACTGTAATGGGTGAGGTCCGTTTATTTGATGAAAAATCAATATACACCCCCGAGTGCAGGAAGAGAGAATTTGACTTCATGGGAACTTTAAAGGTGGGAATGGTAAGATTGTAGAAACCAGCAAGTTGGATCCTTTCATTTCAGAGCCACTCCCCTGAAACACATAAACGCACACTGCCCCATAGTTCTTGCTTGTCAGCAGACAAATGTGTGCTAAGTTTGCTACGTTTAACAAGCTCCCTAAGCTGTTTTGGTCTTCAGTCTTAAAAGGCTATACAGTGCGACAGTTACTCCCTACTAGTAGCTACTCACTACTAGTGTTTTAGCCGCTAAGGGAGTGTGTTGCTGCTGCAGCAGCTCTTTTACAGGGCTCAGTGGCTGCGTGCTTTGTGTTACTCTGTAAGCGGCCGAACAACAGTCTGTCACTGCCGCTGCAGCTCACTTTGGCTCAGGGGCTGTGTGCTTAGTGCTATTGAGTTGGCAAGTTGCTGAAGAGCAGGCTCAGTGGCTGTGTACTGTGAGCTCAGCACATTGTTGTGATTACTAACACGTCCAACTACCTCATGTCTCACTCACATGTAAGAAAACACCTAACATTATCATGATGAATATAACAACTTGTGGTTATTGTTAGTACTCACCGCTGTCATGCTAGTATGTTGGCAAAGATACATTTTTGCTGCTCTTTCTCTGCCATTCTTGTACGACAAGTTTGCTAATAGCTTTAGCAATATAACCACATAGTTCTGGAATACTGCAGTCATGCGCAATCAGTGCATGGGCAGAGTGTGTGCAATCTTTTCATGCAGGCTGTATGAGATGTCTGGATGGGCTTGTTGAGGCCTGTGACAGCCACAGATACTGGATTGTGTGTTTTTCATTTGTCAGATTTATTGATTGCTGTCAGGAAGTTGTTGGGAAGAGATTTTCTACAAATATAACAAAAAATGTCTAGTTGCTGTAACGTAGGCAACTGGACATGTTTCAGTTTCTTGAAGACGTTTCACCTCTCATCCAAGAGGCTTCTTCAGTTCTAACTTACTGGAGGGGAGTTGCAGGCTTTTAAACTCTGTGTGGGAGTGTCCTTACAGAGTCGTTAAGGACACGTGTGAGCTCTGAGTTTCAGAGTCGTTAGGGCCACTGGTGGGTCGTTGACTTAATCGGCCTTCATGTGGGTTGCTAGGGCTAGGTGAGCTCAGGTGTGAATGGTTGTTAAGCTGTCTGGGGAGGGAACTCAGTACTGCATTGTAGGTGGGTGATAAGTAATGTCTTAGGCCACCTCCTCTGTTCAAAGACAGTCGTTCCAGTTTGACATAGATGGATTCCTTAACTCCTCTTTCAAACCATCTGTCTTCTCTGGCCAAGAAGTTTACATTGTTGTCCTCAAAGGAATGATTTTTCTCCTTCAGATGTAAGTGGACAGCAGAGTCTTGACCTGAGGAGTTGACAAGTACACGCCAGAGTGCAGCATATCATCACGTCAGAGAGGACGACAGGACAACCAGCAGTATCCGAGGAAGTGGAAGCAGAGGCCGTGGACGTGGGACTGCGATGGGTCAAGGAGCAGATGTTCTCAGAAAAGATGACACGTCGAGTAGAGGATCTTCAAGCTGCACATGAGCAGGATTACAGTGCTTTTTTTTCTCATAAACACCACCTACAACTTAACTATTTGTGTTTGTACAGTATATTGACCAGGCGTGTGACTTGGACACTCAAGTGCCCTAATCAGAATCACATTTTTTGCCAAGCAGTTTTTCACCATTTGAATTTGTGTTTTGGTGTATAACAATAAACACAGTAAGAAGAAACATGTAAAGAAAGATAAAGGGCTGGTACTTCAAAAAAATTTAAGTATTGACCATTGAAAGTGTATATGTTCACAGTTTGCTGAGGACAGTCAAGCTCTGTTCCATGAAAATATCTAATCATGTTGCTCATCTGTTGCTTTACAGACCAGAATTCAAGGACTACATTTGGAGCAATCTCAACAAGTGCTGAACTTTACCTGACACCTGTTTATTTGTCACTCTGTATTTACTCCTTGTTTTGCATTATCTCTAACGTTTGAATAAAGTCTTTAAATATGATAAATGCCTTTTCTTTACACTTCCAGCATAAACAACCATCCCATTACAGTTCTTACACTTTACATGATGCACTAATAATAACAACTGAATTAGGTAAGACTCTGGTTTATTCCATTTTTTGGAACACATGTAAATAAATAACACAACAAAAATAGTTGACCTTTTATCATTTAGACAATATACAGTACAATTAGCATTAACAACTATATACAGGAAGGACGTCCAGAGGTTTCTTGACTGATTATAAACACAGATCAGTGTTGGCCAACAGGTTAGGCTGTTGATGTCGGTGCGGTCTCAATCCTGTACGGTTTTTGCAGTGATTGTCCTGTAGAAAGAATAACACAATTACTTATCTGACAGTAAATACAGCTTTTCAAGGACCTTGAAATTACTTTCAATTTATTATAACACCACAACTTCGGATGCATTTCATGCAGTAACAAATATTCCTGAAAACAACCAGAAATAGCCTCTGTTACATCACAATTACACCATTTACAGTCATTTCATATTTACCAGTTCTACTTTTTTTTTTGGGGGGGGGGGGGGGGGGGGGGTTAGCAAAACTTTACTTTCAGAGTTATTTACATGGTTTCACGTTTTTATTATTTTTACTATGCATTTTGACAGTAGTGTGTACAAGCTCTACTTACTACTCTAGCTCTGGACTTTTTGTTGTAAAGACAACACAGGACTGTTGCTATGTAAAAAAAGTAACAATAGAAGTCTGTGGTTAGGTGGGTGATGCTTATGTGATGGGTGGCAAGTGATTATTTAAAGGGATTGTCAGGTGCATTGTGTATCTATTTTCTTAAAAAATGTCTTACAAATATGAAATAGTCTCAAGCAGTAGGCTAACATGTGACTGCTAGGACCAGTACTTGAAGCATTTTCCTGGTGCAGCTAATGAAATGATGCCATTCCTTTTTGTATTGTATCCCTTCTAAGGAGCACATTCATGCACATAAAGCAAACCAACTTGATATAAAGGAAGGACACATGTATATATGAAATGAATCCATCAAAGATAAATATTACATGAATAACAGTGGTCTGATCCATGTTGCTACCAGCATCAAGTTACACTCACCTGTCAGAGAGACTGCAGAAATAGTGGAAACATCAGGGCATGGTTCTGCTGTGAACTGAGGGTGGATGTTGATGTGTCCCTCTCATAACTATAGGACACAGAAACAGGATACATCAGCACATTTGTAAAACGTCTAGTTCAAAGTCAATATGAATGAACTTCATATAAATACTATCTAACGACATCTGCTTACAAATACAATGCAAACTATATTCAGAGATATATGTAATCTTCCCAGGACCTCCGAACAGTGGACTTGGCCTTTCACACGTGTAGCACACAAGAATGAGTCCGCCCCTCACATACAGCTCGTCTGGCTAATGTCCAAACAGCCCAGGGTAGCAGGGCATGTGTGAGCACTGCTGTATGGATTAGATCCACAGTACGTGTAAACGTTGGGCTGCGTGTAAACGGTGACGTTACATGTAAATATGTTTCATACGGCAGTAGTCTGTCATAGCTAGCTAGCTAACGTTAGCTACAAGCTGACAATGCTAACGTTACTAGTGTTGGGCTAATACATACGACAGCAACATAAGGAGCTAACGTTAGCTACGTTGACTACATAAAACAGAGTAATAATACATGTCCCCCGAGTCGACCAAAACAAACCAGCTCATTACCTGTCCAACAGAGACACGGCTACCATGGCGTCCGTTTTCAGGCCTTCGACTCCATCAGTTGTCTCCATCGTTGAACAGCCACTTCAATGTTGTCTCTCGTTTTACCTCTTGAGCTCTCCAACTTCTTTTTGTTTGTAGCCTTCTCCAGGTCGGTCTTTCTTTTCTTGCTCAGTTTGGCAGTACAAGCTGCTGTAGGTACAGCTGATCATGAAAAGTGTGGCTGTACTTTCTCTGCCATTCTTGTCCGTAAACAATGGCTGTGTCCAAATTCAGGGGCTGCAGCCTTCAAGGACGCGGCCTTTGCGGCCCACGAGGGCCGGGTCCTTCGGAGAGACCTTGAAGGCCACATCCACCGTTGTTAAATGGGACGGTCGAGCCTTCGGAGTATTTCCTGGTTGCGTCACCAGGTGTTCATGCATTAAAGTCTGTTTTGGTTCAAATCTATCAAACGTGTACATTTATTTGTGTGTGTACAATGTGTCAAATCTGAATTGAATTATCAACATTACAAAATAAACATTAACCCATTGGTGAAAAACAACTATGTTTACCATAGCATTACCAGCTTCACGTATTTTAACTGAAAGTTAAACTTTGGAGGTTTTATAGTCCCTTGAAGTTTAACATATCTGGCGTTGGATGTTCAAATGAGTAAAAACCGAGTATAAACCCATTACTTAAATTTGAATGTCATGTCTGCGCCACTTGATGTCGCCATTTTCTCTTGCTTCCTCTTCTGTTTCGGGACTGAGCAGCGGTGCGCAAAGGATCTTGGGATATGTGAGGCCGCGAAGGATAGTAGCGGTGCGTCCTCCTAAACGAGGGTGGGGAAGGCTGCATTTGTGGGCTGCATGTGGAGCAGCCTTCGAATTTGGACAGCCTTCGCGCAGCGTTGTGACGTAATTGGCCTTCAAATGCGCCCTTCGTGGGCTGCAGCCCCTGAATTTGGACACAGCCAATGAGCTCACCCTGCCACAGCTCCAGCAGGGCGGGGAATTGTAGTGATGTGCGAGTCATGAACGAATCGTTCAAAACTCGAGATTCTTTTTACTGACTCGGGAGTTACGAGTCATTGTTGCATTAACTCGTTCACTGACTCACCGCTGCTACCGCCAGCTAACTGCAAAGAGGAGACATGCCACACAACTGTTATTCTAACTGCAATTGCGTAAATGTATCAAGCTAATTGCTGTATTAGCTCCGTGGCTGAAGCAACGGCTCTGGTCATTATTTCAACTCAACTCCCCTGTCTCCTCTCCTTTCTGCCCCGAGCTGAGCTGTATCACAGGCTGATACAGAAAAAGAACGATTGACTGACCCAGTAGCTCACAGCTCACTCGCTCTCCCTCCCAGCTCGTGGAGCCCCTCCCTTACTCGAGAAACTCGTTGCTCCGCACCGTTCAGGACTCGGTAGCTGCAACTCGTAGCTCATAGCTAACTCGCTCTCCCTCCCAGCTCGTAGAGCCCCTCCCTTACCTGAGAAACTCACATTCCGTGGCGCACACTCTGGGTGACTGACTCAAGTGACTCGAAAACCTGATTCACTTTAGTGAGTGACTCGTACAAACTCAAGTCAGTAAAAGGAATCGAGTATACCATCACTAGTGAATTGACTCCGGTCACGTGCAGTGAGTGAGTCAGCGCAGGGTGGGCAGGTAAGGATAGATTGATGGACAGGTAGACTGTCCATACAATATTTTCAGGCTGGAAAATGGATTGGATGAAGTTATTACAGCCCTGTCGCTGCCACAGACCATGGATTTTTTCCCTTTTTTTCCAAAGCGTTTTATATTTTGATTACTGTCTGGATGTTAAGAGATTTTATACAAATATAATTAAAAAAGCTTCTGAACAGAATTACCAACCCCAGCTTAAATAAAAGGTTCATGAAGCATTCCATTGTTTGTTAACAGTGAAATAATTATTAACAAATAATAAAATAATTCATTCACTATAAATGTACCATTTATTAATGATGGTTATTGTGTTACTGCATGAGGTTGTGTGTGTATGCTTGCATGTGTATTTACTGTCTGCACACTCAGACCAAAACCCTCTTAATGAAACCTGACCACTTTACGCAAAGACAGGCACTTTAGCAGAGAGTCTGCACCGGCTCTCTCACACTGTTTAGGAGGCTGTTAGCAGATTGTTGATGCTGTTTTGCTGTCTTAATGTCCATTCCCACACAAAGCAGTGCGAGAATCAATCAATTAAAGCAATCAAGCAAGTCAACAGCCTGTCTACTTGGCATTTGCCTGTACACATTGTGTAAACACTCATACACACAAGTGCCGCTGCAGCAACACACACAAAATCACAGCATTTATCCTCTCTCATGATGCTTATAAGTGTCTAAAATACCACTTCCGAGTTAGAGAAAGCTTTAGAGAACAGAAGAGTTAGCTGTGTTGGAGAGAAAAAACTGGATCATTATGTTTGGCACAAGTCAGAAGAACAGCACAGACAGGATGAGAGAAGACTGACTGTTGAAGAGTAAGAACAAATCAGATGCAGTGATTAAACTGAACTACAATGGAAGAGTCAATAATGTCAATAAACATTCTTTCTTTCCAAACATCTCTTTAGTTGTGTTAAGGTCACAAGACTGGCAGTTTATTACCTCCGCCAAGGAGGTTACGTTTTAGCCTGTGTCTTTGGTTTGTTGGATGGTTTGTCAGCAGGATTACACAAAATGTGCCAAATGGATTTCCACCAAACTTGGATGGAGGATGCGTCTTAGCCCAGAATAGACCCCATTAGCTTTTGGTGTGGATCCAGATTAAGGGGATCCAGAATTTTTTCACTTTCTTTATCATTGTATATACAATGTCATGTAATTTGATCCCAATTTAGCAGATTTAAATATGTATTATTTGATACTGGATTGGGCTTGACTGAATTAAAGGGCACTGTTGGGCCTTGGCGGAGGTATACACTTGACTGAGTGCCATTCTAGTTTAGGCAGTGTTACTACACAATTGCAGAACAATGGAAATTGTTTTGTCCTCCAAAATAATGAGTAGTTTATCCTAAAGCATTTAATAAAAAGCTAAAGCCATTAGGCATTTATGTTCAGATTCATGTTCTTTGTGATACATAATATTGTCTTTGGTTTTCATGTATCCTATATTTATCATACTTTTGGCACATTCCCCATCTATCTGTACTTCACCTCAAACAAACTGCTTGTGTGTCATGACGACATGAAGCTTCTGGTTGAGGCATTGTGGGGTCTGGATATCTGTGTGTGTTCCTGTGAAAAGGGTTCAGTTATGGTTTGTTTTGTTGGTCCAGTTAAAAGGTACCTGGGTCTGGATGCGGTTGAGGCCTCTGAACCAGAGGATCTGTCCGCGGCGCAGCTCTCTCTCAGCACAGTCGATCTCCTCCTCATCCTCTGCCAGCTCCTCCCCTTCTTCCTCCCCCGGCTCCAGGCCCAGTCCCGCCTCCTTCAGGCAAGGCAGGCGCTCTGTCGGCACCGTGGCGATCACCTGGAAGCCAGGTTTGTTATATTGACATTTGACCAGAAGACAGTATTATGGTGTTATAGTGAGCCACTCGGAGCTATTCCAACCATTTTACATGCATGATGGACCGGATAGTAATAGATTATTTCAACTATCAATCTAAGCACACAATACATCAGAGGGTTTATCTAAGTCAGTGTGAAAATGTTTCCTTAGCTTCACCTCACAGAAAACTCTAGGTTAACCAGGCCTGCCAGCCTACACTTGCTCAGTGTGGTTTGACTCAGCAGGCTGAAGAGCGGCTTACCTGCCCCCAGAGCAGCTCTCCAACTCCCACAAACAGACACCAGAGCCACTGCTCTACGTTGAGAGGAGCACAGCTGAAGGGCTTCCCTCCCCACTGCACAATCACGATCTGCAGCAGAAACACAAGGAGGAACATCATTATTGTGTCACAGTTTTGATGGAGAAACCAGCACTGCTCCTTTTCGTGCTGCTGCACCAACCACAGTCTACACTGTAAAAAAAACCCTGATACAGTCAACACATTTATCCTCTAGTCCATCACAATTCAAAGTAAGATATACAAGATTCAAGATTCAAAGTGTTTAATGTCATATACACAGTAAGGAAACATGTTTCCCTGTACAATAAAATTCTTCCTTTGCTGTCCACAGAATGCCTATATACTGTATACATATATAATATATACAACAAAAATATACAAAATAAAAGCAATTTTAAAAGGCAGCATATGAAAAATAAAGAAAAAAGCAACAACAACAATAATAATAAAAACAGTGCAAACGTGAGCTGTGCAATTATGCATGTGCAATTTGAAAATGTAAACAAATGTAAACAGTTATACGAGGGAGACGTGATTGTAAACTCCTATACAAGGTGGCATTATGACTGTAATCGCTACTGCATCTAATGAAAGTCAAACATAACACATGCAGACATTTTATGTCTGAGTGTTGTAGTTTGTTATTCATGAGGTACATATAAAGCCTCTTAAAACTTCCCGTTCCTCCGTGACGGGGCCCTTATTGGTCCATGACAGGTCCGTGCTTGGACCTGGAAGAGTCCGTGACTGAAATGAGATCCCCTTCGATGACGTAGTGAACGTGGGGTCAATCGTAATGCCCATTAGCGCCATGTGTGGAAACCAGTTGCAATGGTTTATCCATCCACCAGGAGGAGCAGTGATGATGGAAAAATAAAGCATTACTTCAGCGTGAAGTCAGCTGCTCTTACTGTATCATAGGCATACAGTATTTTACGTGTGTGAGAGAGTGTGATTCTCACACAGAGGCTGCCATATCATGAGGTCATCAATATTTTGCTTCAGCTTTTCGTTTTTCAACAGTACTGCAAGAAAGTGAAAGTAATATGGTCGGTCCGTGATCATATTTGTATTTGAAGTATTTGGTTTGAATATTTCACTGGGTGTGGGTGGTTACAAGACACATGACTATTACGCTATTAGGTGACATATTTTCAGCAGAAATGATTGTCTTTGCGCTGTATAATTTTTTCTGATAATCAGAAATTCCTCACGCAGTGGCAGATGATAAAAGAGCTGCAATCAGTGTATAAAAGTGTGTTCACAAACATCCTCTGCGTATTTTGGGAGGGGACAGAGGCCAAACACATTATTAGCATTAGTGCATCTCTTTGTTCTTATTTAATGGCAATCCCAACAGGTTTCCCAGCCCCCCACACTCATCTGGCAGCTGCAGGGTTGTTGAATCAACTAGAGAATTTTGTCAGTGTGCGTCCACAGACACAAAGAGCACAGATAGATCTCAAGGGCGAGAGTCGCCTCTCTAAATCTCAATCAAACTGTCTAAACCTGCCTGTGCTGATAACACATAAAGCAAGAATCTCTTACTACACTGCCTATTCATCCCCTAATATGCTACGAAGAACATTTTTCATCTAGTACTTAGCTAAAATAGAGGAAGGTCATGAACCGGAAGTCCCCACCATTTTATTTATGTACTATGAAAGTGGAGGCTTAAAAAAACAGCAGGCTGGCACCCGATGGTAGGGGAAATTCGAGGCGGCTGTAACTGTATAGTTAACTCTTAGTTAACCAAAATTTGACTTCGCTAACATCAGGTCATGAAAATCTGTTTGTGTATGTAATTTACCTTGCAAGACAGCTGGATTAGCAAGATCAAATGATCATGTAATCTTGTAAATCCATCTTGCCTGGCTTCAAGCTATGAGCTAAACACACAGTGGTTGGCACCAATCAGCATCCTATGAGGAGCTCTTGGAAGCTGTGGTTTAGGTGTGAAGACCAGAGAGATGAGCAAAATATTGTGCAGATTTCCCTCATGTTGCCAAAACAGCTCTGACCCATCAAGGCATACACATAGGACTTCTGAGGGTGTCCTGTGATGTCTGCCACCAGGCCCTTGGTGGAGGATTCTTTCAGTCCTGTGGGTTGCAAGTGGTGCCTCCATGCATCAGACTTGTTCTGGCAAGTCCCACAGATGCTCGATCAGATTGAGATCTGAGAAATCTAGAGGCTGCGTTGACACATTGTCAATGTTATGGGAGTGCAAAGAATCACACTTAGAATTTGATCAATGTTACCCTGTCTTCTCAAAGAACATGTATATCATTTCTACAGCTCTCATGTTTCTGTGATGAATGAGTGGAACACAAACTACTTTGTCACAAAAAAATTTCATGAAGTTTGGTTCAGTAATGAATTTATTATAGGTCTTCTGACAATGTGACCAAATTTGCTGGATCAAAAATAAACATACAGTAACTTGAATGATCAATTTAGGTGATTATAGAAAGTTGTGTGAATTAAGTTCTTCGTAGCATCTTAACTTCTTCTGAGTGATTCTGATTGATAACAGCTACTGACATTTCTGGACCCATTTCAATAGGGCTTGTTGATACACCCATTAGACTCAGCCACAAACACTACAATGTGAAAGTCTAAAGAGCTCAGCATTGATCTGAAAGAGCACATTATTGATTTGAACAAGTCAGGAAAGTCACTTGGAGCCATTTCAAAGCAGTTACAGGTCCCAAGATCAACTGTACAAACAACAGTTTGTAAGTATAAAGCTCATGGCACAGTTGTGTCACTGCCACCATCAGGAAGAAAACACAAACTATCACCTGCTGCTGACAGAAAACTGGTCAGGATGGTCAAGAGTCAACCAAAAACCACCAAAAAGCAGGTCTGCAATGAATTAGAAGCTACTGGAAGACAGGTGTCAGTGTCCACAGTCAAGTGTGTTTTACATCAACATGAGCTGAGAGGCTGCCATGTTAGAAAGAAGCCCTTGATCCAGACACAGCACCTTAAAGCTGGACTGAAGTTTGCTGCTGATCACATGGACAAAGAAAAAACCTTCTGGAGGAAAACTCTGTGGTCACATGAAACAAAAACTGAGTTGTTTGACCACAATGAGCAGCAATATGTCTGGAGGAGAGAAGGTGAGGCCTTTAACCCCAACAACACCACACCTACTGTCAAGCATGGTGCTGGTAGTATTATGCTGTGGGGCTGTTTTGCTGCCAGTGGATCTGCTGCTCTAAAGAAAGTAAATGGAATAATGAAGAAGGAGGATTATCTCCAAATTCTTCAGGAAAACCTCAAACCATCAGCAGAAGATTGGCTCTTGGGTGCAGTCGGGTGTTCCAACAGGACAATGATCCCAAACACACATCAGGAGTGGTAAAGGAATGGATCAATCAGGGTAGAATTGAGGTTTTTGAATGGACTTCCCAAAGTCCTGACTTGAACCCATCAGAACATGTGGACTGTGCTGAAGAAACAAGTCCTACCAGGAAGCTATCACAATTAAGTTGAACTTCACCAATTCTGTCAAGAGGAGTGGTTAAAATTCAGCTGAGGACGACCAGAAGCTTGTGGATGGCTATCAAAAGCAGCTAACTGAGGTGAAAATGGCTGAAAGTAATATAAGAATTACTCTATGTTTATTTTTGATCCAGCAGATTTTGTCATATTTTCAGAAGACCTATAATAAGTTAAATTACAGAACCAAACTTTGTAAATGTTTTTGTGATAAAGTAGTTTTTGTTCCACTCATCATCACAGAGAAATGAGAGCTGTAGAAATCATTGGAACTGAAGACTGCCATGATATACATTTTCTTTCAAGTGGATGGAAACTAAGTAAAAAGTGTTTTACTTAGAATTTTTAGACTTATAAATCAGAGTTTAGGACTATTCTCAAGACCATGATATTGATTTAACCCACTTAACAGGAAATACAGCAAAACTTGCATTATAATGTGGTGTTACTGTAATGCCTTAAAATGGGATAAAGTTAAAAATGGGGCTCCTATAGGCTTACTTGCCTCAGAGGATGTAGAGACAGAATTTTATATAGCAACATGATCATTTACAGCAGGAACAAGGCTCATCAGAGTGACACTATCATCTTGAAACCAAACTGCACAGTCATAAATCTCACTGGGAGTATGATACACTGTATCATATACAGTAATCATTACTTTGTGCAAGGAGGAGAGATCCTTCATTCTTACTTATTTCTCCCTTTTACCTCTGTCAAGTTGTCTCCAGTCTTCAGCTCTGTCATCTCTTCTTTTCCCAATCCTTCTCAAATGTCGCTGTCACTCTCCACCTCCTGATCACTACCATCGCCCTCAAGCTCTCTGTCTTCTCTCATTTCTCCACATGTACCACATGTACATGTACATGTACAGTACCACAGAGAACTGAAAAGCTTCGGAAAATATCCCTCTTCCCTTCCCTCCATCTCTCACTCTGTCTTTGTTTGCTTCTCAGTGTTTTTGTAAACTTACAATTCCCGCTCAGTGAATTTCTTCTGCATTGACTGCGAGTTCATTGGACAAACAGTTCTTCTGAGGGTTCTTTAGTTTGGAATCCTAAATCTGGACATGTATTTGGGGTAAAATTGGGTTATACTGTGAAAGACAATAGCGGGCGAAGTCTCTCCACTTCCTACTCCCCTCATGGGACTTGATTTTTGATCCGACTTGAATTGAGCCATAATCACACATACGATGTTTGTCAATTTAAAAGATAGTTTTGCAAATCGAGACAGTGACAGTTTGTTGTAAAGATGGTAAAATATGACTTAGTTTGTGTGAAAGCACTCAGTGAACATCGCCTCACTCAAAATACGTCACCAACAGGTGAAAATCAGCCAAAACTCTGGCCTCAATTACAGCAGCATTCATTGTAAAGAGAGTTAGTCAGTTCTATGAGCTAGCTTATATTATTATTTATATACTATTACTATAATAATATTTTCAAACTCAATTCAATTCAAACGGAATCAAAAAATAATTTGTCTCTCTCCTCTCACTACCATCCATATTTGTTCAGCAATAAGGTCCCATGGTGGTCCACCTCTCTAACAACCTGTCTGGGCCTTAAGATTATCGCATTAATTTTCTGTACTGTAACAAACTATGAAGTTGGCCAAGACAGCACAGGTCATCACCAAAGCGCAGCACCCTTCTGTTGAAGATGAGAAAGCCCACAGTTCGGATGCAGGGAAAACTGGCGACTCAGACACTGAGGTGGTGAACTGAAGCCAGATCACAGAAATGAAATGTGACAGGCCTTATTCTTTGCATAATTGTTCATCTCACATTTTTATTCACTTAATATCAAACGTTTATTATAGATCCATGTTATCATAATAATTTAAACCATAGTGTCATATCTATCTATAATATATATATATACTAATCTATAAACACCTTTCAATTGTAAAAGAAATAAGCCAACTTAAATCTTAAATGATGTCCCATGGTGGGGCATGAATGAATGCCTAGATCATTTTGGCGAGTAAAGCAGTCAGTCAAATCGCTGTAAAGATATAAAAAGTGCAGTGCCACTAACATACTGCTGCATGCAAAGACTTTTACTGACTTCACGCTGCTAGAGGACAATGTGAATGGAAGAATTCACAGAGGGTGGGGTTTGAGGCTGATCCATGTGCTGATACCAAGTTGATTTGGGATTTACAAAAGGAAATTGCACACTGGCAGGTGTAGTCCAGGCTTAATTTCTTTTGAATATTTTTTGGCACACGCACAGACCTCATTTGTATGACCACAAACATTTGGTAGTTTAATTCATTGATGGAGTACGTTTTCAAACAGTTATTACAAACAGACTTTTTCAGGGGTAAGTATTTACATGATTCCATTCAGTCACTCTGCTGGACCCAAGCAACAATAAAATACCATAAACATACCATATTCCAAGGATCATTTTGTTGCCCATAGAAGTCACCTCCTAAAGAAGTCTGGTCCAGTGTCTGAACCTAACATTCTTCAACTGAGCATTAGAGAGGCTCAGTCAGGTTAAGTTAAGTACAACTAATTTATAACAAAATTTCAGTCAGGGACCTGTGTTGCATGTAATCGCACTCTCTCTTTTACCATCCCCCCCGTCCTTTTCCTCTCCATATCTTTACTGTCACTATCAAATAAATAAGCGAGCCAAAAAAATAAATGATCTAAAGCCAGCGTTAATAATAATAATAATAATAATAATAATATATTGTACTTCTATAGTGCTTTTCTGAATACTCAAAGACTTAAAGAACAACAACAAAACAAAGAAAACAATACAGAGATTAAATGGGTTAACCTTACCTGCACGGCAAAGGTCCCAAGAACGATGGAGCAGAAGATGGGGTTGGCAAATATTCCGTCAAAGACGTTTCTCTCTCCGTGGATCTTGCGAGCGTTGATCTCGTTGAAAAGTTGCATGAGGACAAAGGTGTTAAAAATGATGGTGTAGTGCTCAGAGGGAGGGGAGTGGAGCGGTGCATTGCGGCCACTGTCGATGTTAAACATGCGCTCGCCTAGAGGGTAAAGAAAGGAGTAGATGAGGTGTGAAAAATGGAAAATCTGCTGTGTTGTTTATTACCAGCTGCAACTGCGTCGGCTGGTAATGTTTTTGATTTTTGAGTCTGTGTGTGTCATCATGGGAAAATGTGGTCCTGGAGACACCTTTTGTAGCAGGAACTTCCACAGAAGCAGTTTTGAGTACTTTGCCAGGTCTCACTATGTGTGTCCGTGGATAGATTTTGTCAGCGTGATATTATCACACCTGTGCAAGGTACAGTCATGAAACTGTACAGGTGTGTAGTTGAATCAAAATGAAGGTCAAGTTCAAAGATGGGCATGGTCTGACCATTGAGTACTAATGTAATTATGTAGTAGTGACCACTGAGTGACAGGCGTTGCAACAGGTGTGATCCCATTGCAGGATGGCCTCTAGTTAGGAACTGCATTTGATATGCTGTGGGACACATACTACTTGCTAATGTAGCCGTGTATTTGTGTGTGTGTGGATATGTCTCCACCACCAAGGCATCATTTTTTTTTGTTTTTGGTTAAAAGCACATTAAGGGTTGGGTTTAGGCAAACGGTGTTCTAGTAATCTATTGATCAAAGCCAGCTATTTGAGGCTAGTTGACTAGTAGTGTAATTGCTTGCTGGATTGTGTGTGTAAGTGTGTGTGTGCACCTATGAACAGCAGGGTGAAGATGATGACCAGCTGGTACACTCCATGACCCAGGATGTTCTTCATCATGGTTAGTGAGATGAGCGGGTTGTTCCGGCCGTACGGTTTCCGTAGCAACAGGTCCTCAGTGGGGGGCTCGGTGGCCAGGGCCAAAGAAGCGAATGTGTCCATGATCAGATTCACCCACAGCATCTGCACCGCCTTCAGAGGAGAGTCCTGCAAGGAGATTTGCAACCAGAGGCCTGTGTCACAAATCATGGTCCTATGAATTTGGCTACACTAACCAACTGCTGGTGATTGTGGCCTTTTCATACGGCCCAGATTCCCAATATTAACAGTTGTTCTTGTGTTAAAACAATAGTGTTTAAGACTTTTAATCTATCAGTATGATCATATAGTTTGTTTAATTTGTGTAGTTTTAGGGCCTGTGTCCACATAGTCCACAAGGGAGCTTTGGGAAGAAGTGTTGGCGCACTGAGAGAAAAAACAATGCACACGGGTTTTGTTTCTATGACAACATATCACGACTCTGACTGCTGTTGTATGATAGACTAGCATCACCCCTTTGCTTATTTGCATACTTGTATCTGTTTGTTTGACATTGTTGTTTACCATGAGCTTGTGCTCATACTTTGTATGGATGAGCTTAATTATGGTGTCTCCGCTGTCAAGGTTTTGAGGTAATTTTTTTGTCATTATACCACACAGGGTTACATAACAAAATTGAAAGTTTGTAGTTAACAACCTTTTTTATGGGGCCATCATATTGCAGCATGTAAGTCTTACACTGAGTTCACATCTTTCACAGATCCCATTTTAATGGTAAATGGACTTTTCCAGTCTACTGACCACTCAAAGCACTTTACAACACTTGTCAGATTCACACACACACATTCATACACTGATGGTAGAGGCTGCCATGCAATGTGCCAACTGCTCATCAGGAGCAATTTTGGGTTCAGTATCTTGCTCAAGGACACTTGACATGTAGCTAGGGGAGCCAGGAATTTGAACCAGCAACCTTCCGATTACTAGATGACCCACTCTACCTCCTGAGCTACAGCCGACCCAAATATTAATTATAGGTCTAGGTCTTGTTAATTGTTTGCAATATAAACCTAACACTGTCTTATTGCTAGCTAAAATGCCTTTTTCATGTTAGAAAAGCTAACATGAAAAAGCTAACATCAACTTACAAAAGTTTGAGACTGTGGGTGTCCAATCGAAGGATGGGACAGCACTACTGTCTATTTTTTCTCCACCCAAAGTCTCAAATATCAACTTGGCATTGGCAAGTATCGAGCAGTTGAAGCTCGTGGGGAGGTTGAGCTCGCATTTGTCACACTAATGTTCGCTGGACCGCATATATGCACGCGGATACTGTTCTGTGCGCCCCATTAGCTTCTCACACGTCTGTTTTTTATGTGCGCAGTGTTTTGAGAATATCTAAATGCTATAGTGGACCAAGGCATTGAGTGTGCAGAGGGCAGTGGCCTACAGTGATGCAAAAATACTCTATTGCAAAAAAAAGTCTTGCATTTACAATCTTATTTAAGAAAAAGTACATAAGTATTGTCAGCTTAAATTATCAAAGTACTCTTTATGCAGAAAAATGACCCCTGGGACTAATATATTATTACATATAATCGTAGAGCTAATTTGAATGACTAAATATACTGTGTATACAGTGGGGTTGTGAGATAAAAGAAGAGAAAATTAAGTTCTGTTACGAAAATTTATATTTTGATTTCGGAGATTAATCTAATCTTTGCTTTTTATGAAATTTGAGATATGACAAGAATTATTTTAATCAAACCATCTACAAGGTTTGAAGGAGAGCCCCTAAATAGACACTCTTTTTATGTGTTTACTTTCCACGTTTGTGTTGCTGGAGTTGGCATTAGTGAGGAAAACGGATAATGAATGAAACTTAAGTTCTATGAGTATGTGTTTAGCCCTTTACCTGCATGTTATGACAGGCACATTATTTTTTAACATGCTAAGACATTTGTGATGGTAATGAAGATGTTGCAAAATCCGCTGTAGCAGAACGTTACACCGTTGATGAAACGGGGATACCGCTGACTCCTTAAGGTTTGTAAAGATATCAGTTTTCGCACTTCTGTTCTTAAGTTTGACTTCAATGTATCTGCATTTTTTTTCCCATGCAGACAGGATTTTTTCTCAGCTGTTTGAGCAGGGTTCTCAGTTCTCTTATGTGTTTCAATTGAGAGGCCTGACCAGAAACTGTTCCTTACAGGTTTGTTCTGCAGCATGAATTACCATGACAAAAGAGCTTGGTTTTAGCTCAAGTTATTATTGCAATGCCAGAAAAAATAGAATTATTCCAAGTAATTGTATGCTGTAATACTATAAATGTAATAATAGTAGTGATAATAAAAGTAGTACTTGCCGCTGATTATTCTCTCAAATAACATATTTTTTCAAAATAAAATATCAGAAAGTATATAGATCACTGTGACACCTTCCACTCTTCTGGTGGTCTTGTCCTCTTTTTCTTTTTGCCTTTTCATCATTGTTAATACACATGAGGGACTATGATGTTAAGATCAGAACAGGGATCAGATCAGTGTGGGTTAGACAGAAATGTGTGTCAGTTTTATATTTTGTCTGACAGTGTTCTTGTTGTGGAGGAGATCCTTCGGGTCTAAGGTCATTCACAGGAGTCATTCACTGTACAGATTGTAAAGCCCACTGAGGCAATTGGATCTGTGATTTTGGGCTACATAAATAAAATAGACGTGACTTATGTATTTAACTCTTTCAGTGCATTGCAAACAATATTATTATAATGTTAGAAGGTATTCCTTGCATATTAAACATATGTAATTGTTTCCATGTGTGTCAGCTTGTCTCTGCTTATATTAGCTTAGAGCAAAGATGTGTGTCTGTTTTGTGTGTGTGTGTGTGTGTGTGTGTGTGTGTGTGCAGTAATGCATGTGTGTCAGCATATATGTTTATTAATAAATCTGTCTACCTGAGTGATGCAGGCCCCAGTGAAGGCCACGATGACAGCCACTACGTTGACTGTGAGCTGGAACTGCAGGAACTTGGAGATGCTGTCGTAGACATTTCGTCCCCACATCACCGCCTTGACAATGCTGCTGAAGTTGTCATCAGTCAGGATGATGTCAGATGCCTCTTTAGCCACATCTGTCCCCGCAATACCCTGACATAGATTGAGACAGTTAGGAGAAGAGAAAGACGCATAACATGATTCATGCAAGCATTCAAACATCCACAATATCATAGCGTGCTACTGTCTCAGTATTGCGTTGGCCTGCCTCAAGTGCTGCCACTCACAGTGAGTAAGAGCTGTGGCCAAAATTATACGTATCCACACTATTAAAAACATGTGTAGCAGACACAGCTCAGCCCAGTTACATTAGGTAGGTAATTTTAGGTCTGTTTCCAACAAACTGATTCCTCCCCACTTAACAGCCACAAAACTATCATAGTGATGCTATCCAGATTGGGGAGGTTGACCACTCCAAAAGAAGGACGAACGTCTCAAAGGATTTACAATAAAGGCCTGGTGAGATTATCACGGCCAAAAGGACAAATGACACCCCCACATGGTGGAGATGGGGTCTGTTCTACAGTTTGGGAATAATCAGACCTCATCTTTGATTGGTACCGACTTGTTTGCTTTAATAGCTGTGGACATCAACATCAAATGGACTGTAAGTAACACTACAGTGTGAAGCACCCTTTCTGTCACATCCCTGACACAAACACACATGATTTTGAAAAAAACCCTTTCCCCAAGTGGGGAGCCTGGCAGATAACAGCAGGGATCATAAATCTGCCTGGATACCAATTTGACTGAGCATTAAATGCTACTACCTTTGCAGCACCCTTTAAAATCAATACAAAGTAACTGTTTTATTCATTCGCCATCAAAATTCTTGTTCAAGGTAAAGAAAAATTCTATTACTTTTACACTTTCCAAGCCTGAGTTATTCATTTAAGATTTACACCGAATCTCTAACGTGTGACAATACTGCCATCTACCGATCATGTATGGGTTATTTCTTCTACATTAATACGTATCTAGACTAAGCAACAACAATTACAAATAGTGAAGGAAATGGTGCAGAATCTCCATCTTCAGCAGGACTGAGAATTACTGTTCAGAGGAACGTGTGAAACAATGAACTGCAGTTTAATGTGGCAACACTATGAGTTTACACTACATTTACATTTAGGGCATTTAGCAGACGCTTTTGTCCAAAGCGATAATACATTTGTCACAAGAAAGAAACCACAACATATCACCGTCGATTAAGTAGAAAAGAAAAGATAGAAACAATTTTTAAGCCCTCATCCGAGCAAAGTAGCTGCTATTTATCAAGGATACCATAATTACAAAAGTGCTATGATGTAAGTGCTTAGGGTGAGAACATACAAGTGCATATAATTTTTAAATTTTTATTTTTTTGGGGGTGGGGGGGTTGGGAGGGAGTCATGCTATGCGGGGTCGAGGTGAAGTCTGAACAAGTGAGTCTTGAGTCTTTTGCAGAAGATGGCGAGTGATTGGTGACATTGGTAAGGAGGAAAGACCGGATCCTGCAGATGTTGTAGAGGGCAAATCTGCAGGATCGGGCCACCGCGGTGATGTTGGAAGCGCAGGATAGTCCGTTGTCGAGGATTACGCCGAGGTTCCTCGCAGTCGATGAAAGCGATACCGTGACGTCTTCAACAGTGACTGACTGGTCCATGTGAGGGCAGTCTTTACCCGGGATGAAGAGGAGTTCAGTTTTACTAAGGTTGAGCTTGAGATGATGCGTAGTTGTCCAAGCGGAGATGTCTGCCAGACATTCCGAGATGCGCGTGGCAACGTGGGTATTGGAGGATGGGGGAAAAGAGAGGAACAGTTGGGTTCCATCAGAATAACACTAAATAAATGTACTGAAGTACTTCAGCTGAGTATAGTTTAAAGGTAAAAGTACTTAGAGTTTGAGGTTTCAGACTCTTTAAATCAGTGTACATTTTTCAATGTTCTGTCAGCGATGAAAGTAACCAGGTACAAGCAGTGACCAGGTGGTGGAGTAGTTTTTTCAGGTCACAAGACCTCAGTACAAGGACTGAGACAACTTTGCCTGGGACATAGATTTTTTTTGTTTCCAATAGTTTTTCTTAATGCTGTTTTTATAGTTTATAACCTATTTATTTAAATCAATGTAAATATTTGTACATATTACTATGCCACTAATAACCAACAACTATAGATGTCAATAAAGTAAAGAAACATCATTTCCATGCCAACTCACAAAATCCAGAACTTTTCCCAGTTCATGTCATGGATTTTCTCAAAAAGACTCAAGTTGAAACTTCCATTTAATTCATGAGACATTACAAAATTTAAAGTTATGAATTTTTCAAGTTTTGCCCCAGAGCCAAATTTCAGCGTGATTCTTTGTATGTGTATTCTCAGCCTCACTTATCACTAATTTTCACTGGATTAGGAATAAATTTGTCCTGAACATTCAAGAGACCCCATGGAAACCTGGTATTCTGTATTCATTTAAATAGTTGTTGAAGATAATATGATAGATAATATGTAGAAGAGTGCAGAGTTTTCAGCAGTATTTACATTAAAAAACAGTGGCAGACTTTCCAACAGTATTTAAATAAAAAAAAACTGTGCAGAATTTTCAACAGTATGTACACTGAACAAAAATATAAACACAACACTTTTGTTTTTGCTCCCATTTTTCATGAGCTGAACTCAAAGATCTAAAACATTTTCTATATACACAAAAGACCATTTCCCACAAATAATTTTCTCAAATCTGTCTAAATCTGTGTTAGTGAGCACTTCTCCTTTGCCGAGATAATCCATCCCACCTCACAGGTGTGGCATATCAAGATGCTGATTAGACAGCAGGTGATTAGTGTGCCTTAGGCTGGCCACAATAAAAGGCCACTCTGAAATGTGCAGTTTTGCTCATTGGGGGGGTCTGGGGGGGTCAGAAAACCAGTCAGTATCTGGTGTGACCACCATTTGCCGCATAGAGTTGATCAGGTTGTTGATTGTGGCCTGTGGAATGTTGGTCCACTCCTCTTCAATGGCTGTGCGAAGTTGCTGGATATTGGCAGGAACTGGAACACGCTGTCGTATACGCCGATCCAGAGCATCCCAAACATGCTCAATGGGTGACATGTCCGGTGAGTATGCTGGCCATGCAAGAACTGGGATGTTTTCAGCTTCCAGGAATTGTGTACAGATCCTTGCAACATGGGGCCGTGCATTATCATGCTGCAACATGAGGTGATGGTCGTGGATGAATGGCACAACAATGGGCCTCAGGATCTCGTCACGGTATCTCTGTGCATTCACAATGCCATCAATAAAATGTACCTGTGTTCGTTGTCCATAACATACGCCTGCCCATACCATAACCCCACCGCCACCATGGGCCACTCGATCCACAACGTTGACCGTGAAGAGAACACCTCTCCAACGTGCCAGACACCATCGAATGTGAGCATTTGCCCACTCAAGTCGGTTACGACAACGAACTGCAGTCAGGTCGAGACCCCGATGAGGACGACGAGCATGCAGATGAGCTTCCCTGAGACGGTTTCTGACAGTTTGTGCAGAAATTCTTTGGTTATGCAAACCGATTGTTGCAGCAGCTGTCCGGGTGGCTGGTCTCAGACGATCTTGGAGGTGAACATGCTGGATGTGGAGGTCCTGGGCTGGTGTGGTTACACGTGGTCTGCGGTTGTGAGGCTGGTTGGATGTACTGCCAAATTGTCTGAAACGCCTTTGGAGACGGCTTATGGTAGAGAAATGATCATTCAATTCACGGGCAACAGCTCTGGTGGACATTCCTGCAGTCAGCATGCCAATCGCACGCTCCCTCAAAACTTGCGACATCTGTGGCATTGTGCTGTGTGATAAAACTGAACATTTCAGAGTGGCCTTTTATTGTGGCCAGCCTAAGGCGCACCTGTGCAATAATCATGCTGTCTAATCAGCATCTTGATATGCCACACCTGTGAGGTGGGATGGATTATCTCGGCAAAGGAGAAGTGCTAACTAACACAGATTTAGACAGATTTGTGAACAATATTTGTGGGAAATGGTCTTTTGTGTTGCAGAAAATGTTTTAGATCTTTGAGTTCAGCTCATGAAAAATGGCAGCAAAAACAAAAGTGTTGCGTTTATATTTTTGTTCAGTGTACATAAGAAAAATAAATTTGTCAAAAGATGCATGGAGATCAGGGGGTATTGCACAGTGGTTTTTCTGACAGTGATGAGTGAGCCTGTCAGAGGGGAGGAGCTTGAACAGTTCCTGTCAGGGGTGAGAGGGGTCTGCAGAGATTTTACCTGCCAGTTTCCTGACCCTTGACCGGTACAAGTCCCGTACTGAGGGCAGGTCGGCTCAAATATTTTTTTCTGCAGACCAAATTGTCCGTAGCAGTGTGTTCCTGTCCAGTTTGGTTGCAGATCCAAACCAGACAGTGATGGAAGTGCAGAGAACAGAATGTATGATCCCAATGTAGAACTGGATCAACAGCTCCTGAGGTAAGTTGAACTTCCTGAGCTGTTGCATGATGTACAACCTGTGCTGGGCCATTTTCCAGACAGTGTCTATGTGGGAGGACCACTTCAGGTCCCGGGAGATTGTCATCTGCAAATTTCAGGAGTTTCACAGAAGTGTCCCCTGAGGTGACAGTCATTCATGAAGAAGGAGAAGAGCATTGGAGAGAGGACACACCCCTGGGGGGCGCCCGCACTGATAGTCCAGGTAGTCCCACTTCTCTCCAGAAAGGTATAATGTATGGACAAGACCAGAAAAAATTAACAGAATCTGCAGAAACCACACCACACTCTGTGAACCACTTAATTAAGACTTCTGATTCAGAGTAATAAAAAAGAATGTGTTTGATTCTTCCAGCAGCAATCTCGCCAGAAACAGAATTTGTGGAAGTGGATTGATTTTTAATTGTTAGGAGAACATCGTCTGTGAATAGAGAGATTTTGTTTTCAGCGCCTCTTATGATTATACCCTCCAGAGCAGTCTCCTCTCTGATAGCTTAGGCAACTGGCTCGATAAAAAAAATTAAAAGAAGTGGGCTTAATGGGCAGCCTTGCCTACATTCTCGTTGTAGCATTATGTGATCTGAGAGACACCCATTAACTTTTATCCTCGCTGTTGGAGAGTAATAGAGCGTGCTTAGGCATTATATAAATATATCACTAAAACCAAATCTTTCCATAAGTTGAAATAAGAAATCTCATCCTACAGAATCAAACGCCTTCTCAGCATCAAGGCTGAGAAGGCCTACACCTGATGTTCCTTCAGAAATGTAATTATAATAAGATATTGTGTTATTGTGCATTTGCCTATTACTTACAAAAACTGTCTGGTCCTCATCTATCAAGGAAGGAATTTTTTGTTTTAGTCACTTATTAACTACTGAAATATAAAATGGAAATAGACATTGATGGTGAATAATATGTCAGGTTACCATGGCAAAGCCCACATCAGCTTTCTTCAAAGCTGGCCCGTCATTGGTTCCATCTCCTGTTACTGCAACAACCTGCCTCTGTTCTATGACGCTGCTGTCGATGATTCCTGGATACAAATAGGCAAAAAACAGGCTATAAGTGTATGTGAATGAATGTGTGTGTGCATGTGTTTAGGTTATTAAACTCGAGACTCACCTTTGACCAGCGTGTGTTTGTCTGTTGGCGAGGACCGAGCCAACACGCGGAGTTTGGGCCAGATTTTGTCAATACGTTCCTGTTCAATCTGTCAGCCAGATGAAAAGCAAGAGGGAGAAAAATTGTGTGATGATGAATAACACAATAGTGGACCTTTTTAACTATTTTCTCCATGCACTAGAAGTCACTCTTTATCCAGAGTGTCACATCCAGAGTTTAACTTAACATATGATGGAGGTAAAAAGCATCAAAGCCGCACTGTTAAACTGGCTCTTACATAGTGCTATCTTGAAATTAACCGCACTACACTCTTACCATTTGGATACACTGGACAATAATGTATGTTTGTGAAGTGCATGTGCTATTTACAGCATGTATCTTTTTACTGGCTGCACCTGCAGGGCACATACGGCATACCCTTGTGTCGGTCACATGCAACACAAGACAGTGAGCTTTTGTTTTAGGATTTTGTCTTAGTTTTTGAGTCCAGCACAGCACTGTGAAACTTAAACTTTATTTCACCGAGTTTGTGTCATATCAGTAGGTTAACATCTACAAACTTGAATAGGCTATTGTCGTTTAACCACTAGCACTTTTGGCCACGGCAAGTCAAACCAAGCCACGCAGTTTTGCTTTTCCATCACCAGTTTTACTGTGGCGAGTTGAGCCAAGCCGCACCAGCGATGGACCTGCTCCGGACCAGGGCCAAGCCATGGATCGGACTTGTTCTGGCACATCCAACAGATGCTCAATCAAATTGGGATCTGGGGAATTTGGAGGCCACGTCAACACCTTGGGCCACACCCCAAAAACTGTTGGCCTGGCCTCTCAATTCCCCAGATCCCAATCTGATTGAGCATCAGTTGGATGTGCCAGAACAAGTCCGATCCATGGCATCCAACATACAAGGCCCAAAGGATCTACCACAAACTTCCTGTTGTCTGACACCACAGGACACCCCCAGAGGTCTTGACCATGTCTTGACAGGTCAGAGCTGTTTTGGCTGCACAAGGGGAACCTGCTCAATACTAAGTAGGCTGTTGTAATGTTGTGGCGCATCAGTGTATATATATGTACATATACATATACGTACGTATACATATGTACACACACAAACAGATTTTTTTATTTCTTAATTTATGACACAATTTCAGTATTTTAGATAATTAGAAGATACTCCAAGAAATTACATTGCAATAGGCAAAAATACCTTTGAAGGCACTGGCGGACCATCTCTATTGCAAAGTTCAAACGGTTAACTGTATACATTAATCCAAGTGACAGTAGATATTAGAAGCTAAATGAAAGCAATGTGTCAGTGGGCTCCTTCCACCAATTTTATTTGGTAGCCTCCAAAACATCATAGACCAAAAAACATTTTTAAAAATGAGTGAGTTCCTAACCCAACTCACCTCTCCTTTCTCATTCCTGATTCGTCGGTTGAAGTCTTTGCCCTCTAAACAGATAAAGTCATCCCCAGGGTGGATGATGCCACATTTAGCAGCAATGGCCCGGGCTGTGTTAATGTTATCGCCAGTCACCATTCGCACTGTAATGCCTGCACGCTGACACTTACGAATGGCCTCAGGTACCTTAGAGGGACAGGGACATTTTTTCACAGAAAGACACAATGTCAAGTTCTTTTAAAATACAGGTTCTAGTCACATATTGTGGATTGCACAGTTCCAGCTGAAACTCAAGCTACAGACACACATACACTCCACGGTACCCTACCTCAGGCCGCACAGGGTCCTCTATCCCAACCACGGTTATGCAGGTCAACTCTGTCACTATTTCTGCCTCGTTGTCCCACTCTGGCTCTGGATTGGACGGTAGGTCCCGATATGCAATGCAGATGGTCCTCAACCCCTCACATGCCATTGGCTCAATCACCTGTTTATCAATCATTAGCACAACTGCGGTCAGGAGGAAGAACACATCACCACCCATCACACTACAGACTCATTAACTTGGTGTATACAAAAATGTTATTTACATTACTATCCCACCATCTGGTGGACAAAAGTTATGTCTGATGACCTTTAGAATGCCTTGGTGGGAACGCTCTCTTAAAAAGCTGAAGGGAAAAGAACCCCACCCTGCTGCAGACAGCATAGGGAAGAGTATTTCCATTTATGCTACTTTATACTGCTACTCCACTACATTTCAGAAAGAAATGTTGTAGTTTTACTCCACAGCTATTATTGCTTGTTATTTTTCAGGTTAAGACTTTATGGAAGAAACAACACAACATTGGATTGTTTTGGGCTTATGACCCCATGTCTGGCTGGGGCCCCCTTGTCATATACAGTATGTTTTTTTTTTTTAATTATTTTTTTGGCCTTTTCATGGCTTTATTGACAGAACAGCTGAAGATAGACAGGAATCAGGGTGAGAGAGAGATGGGGAGTGACACGCAGCAAAGAGCCCCAGGCCGGGACTCGAACCCAGGGCTGCTGCAGCGAGGGCAAAGCCTCTGTACATGGGACGCCTGCTCTACCAACTGAGCTAAACAGCGCCCCATATACAGTATGTTTTTAGCAGTTCCACTTAAGAGACATTTCCTCTCTAAGAGAGTACATTTGTGTACATTTTGCTACAAATACTTAAGTACTTTTAGTGGGATTTTGAATGCAAGGTATTTACTTTTAATGGAATGTTTTTACATTGTGTATTGGTACTTTTACGTATCTAAATGTTCTGAATCCTACATCCACCACCGACCTTGATAAGAGTTTTCAAATGCAATTAGTATACAATGATAGCTGAAGGATGGGAAATGACTTGTATGACAAAGATCCATTGCTCAGGAGATATTGCAATGACATGATCAGCATTTTAACCCCTATTTCACCAGGCTGATCCACCTAAATTAATTCTAGAATGATAAAGTGAAGATACCATTATGCATATCAGAGCTTAAAGTCGCCAAGTCTCACCTGTTTGACCATCTCATCTCTGTCACGTGGGCGGAAACTGCGCGCTTCTCCATTGGCATCTAGGATGCTGGAGCACCTGGAGAGAGATGGAAGGACATAAAATGGTGACAGGACTGATGAGTAGAACCTATTTTGTTTCTTACATTCAAACACAGTCCCCTCTGTTTATTTGCATCAGACCACCTCTGCCTCCCTCATCCTCCTCCGTCACTCACTTCTTCAGCATGATCTCGGAGGCTCCTTTGCTGTAGAGACGGAAGGAACCGTCAGGCAGCTTGATCACCGTACTCATGGATTTACGCACTGAGTTGAATGTATACACCTGAGAGAGCGAGGGAGAGCAAGATGTATGATTCAGGAGAGTAAAAGATGAGGCAGGCAGACATATCCCTTACTGGAAAACCAGCTCTGAGTGTGTTGGATTGTGTACTGAAGGGTTCACATCTGCATCAGTGTAAAAGAGATGATGCTGGCTGGTCAAGCTTGCTGGATGTCAAATCAGTGTAAAGCAATTGATTTAAAGATTAACTGTTTTGTATTCCAATGAATCTGTACTGTATTGCAGCTTTGTTGTAATGTTGTCCCCTTCCCTATTTGTTATGGATTTTTCTCTCGGAGGGTAAAGACAGCGTTTATGAGCAAGAGACCCTGTAAATGATCTGTTTCAGTACAATTACAGGGAAGCTGGTGCGGCCTGTATTGCTTTGAAATAAATTGCTAAAAGTTCAGCTTACACATGCACATATGAAGATGTACAAAAACATGAGGCAAACTAGATGATAAAAATCAAAAAGGCAACACAATTGATAGTCTATTGACGATGATTCAGTTGTATACATTAAGTTTAAATAAACTGTAATAGAACCTCCTGTCAAAGCTGCAGTTGTCACTTTTATAGTGCTATAAATAAGCTGAAAGTTGTGAAGGATTAGTGGTACATGGTTTCCTACCTTATATAGTCTCTCCTCAGGGATCTGCTCTCTGACAGGGGTGTAGTCCTGCTGTAGGTCTAATACAAATCCCAGCAGGCCACACTCTGTCTTGTTGCCCACCTGCTTAGCCAGACCCCCCTCCACATCTGGTGGCTGATAGAGAGTATGATTGAAGCAAGTTAGTGTCACAAAATGACTTTCTGTATTACAGTGGCATGGCAAGGCATGTCTATGCATGACTCACTAAGATCTTGGAGGTGTAGGCGCTGTTGATAGCAATAGCATTGACTAACAGATCCAGTGTCCGGGGGTTGAGCTGTCCAGGGTCCGGGATCACACGGTGGTGTGTGTCACCTGGGAAAACAATCTCACGTTAATGTGTATACATTATAATCTCTCAAGTGCCTCAAACTGCCGCCCAAGTGCCACTTCCAGCACCCCCTCAGACTGTGGGAGAAATGAACAAGACAGAGCTGTTTGATGAAGACCTGCAGGCAACATGCTGTACACCTACAACTTCTCAGTGAGGTAACGACTCCCTTTCCCTCATTAATGTTATCAGGTACCCTATTATGATTGAGGGCATACAGATGTGTACTTCTGTTTGTTGAATCTGAAGAAAATATGAGCAGAAGTGCTGCCAGGGGTCTGGCAAGAAATAAAGTACAAATGTATTTCATTTGTTAGTTGAGTGCAAAGTTTAATTTAGTTTAATTAATTGCACATACCAATATTTGCCATAAGCATTTAAAATATTTCACTGTAAAATGATTTTAGTAGATAAGTGAATCTATGTATAGACAGACATTATAAACCTTAAAAGGAGGTTATATTTCAAGCTTGAAGTACTCCATTGGTACAAAAATTTAAAATACAAGAATCTGGATTTGAGAGAGTGGTGTAGCTCCTTTAAGAACAGGGCAGTTCATAGTGAAACATAGCTCAGTGGCTGAGCTCAGAGCAGATGGCTGTTTGCCACCGGAGCAGACGCAACATTTAGCAGGTTACAGTTTGAATAAACTCTGCAGTTCCTCAATACACAAGAACACCTCATGTTGAGGGACAGCTATTGTTATCACTGCTAATATCCCTGCTATTTTTATCCATGCTAATATTCCTGCTAATGATGTTAATCATGCTGTAACGGCAGTCTGCTAGTAATGGTATAACGTTTGACTATTAACCACATGAGCATTCTGGGTTTGAGAAAGAATGTAAGTTAGACAGTTAACAGGCTGGAGTGGGACTTTTCCATTCAGTAAGCTCAGCAGCGTTTAGTCATCTGCCTCCATCATGTTTACAAGGCTGCTGTGGAGCATGAAGGGAACGTGTTCAGTGTTCGGTGCCATTAATCTGCGTTATAATTTTGAATGTATTATTAAGGCCCGAGCAGCGAGTCTTTCTTTCTTTCTTTCTTTCTTTCTTTCTGTCTTTCTTTCTTTCTTTCTTTCTTTCTTTCTTTCTGTCTGTCTGTCTGTCTGTCTTTCTTTCGTTCTTTCTATGCCAAAGTAATTCACTTTTTATAGGACCTAAACATGCTCAAAAACTCATGAAAGCTTCAAACCGATCAACTTAAAATTTTGTCAGGGCAATCTTAACAATTATGCAATTAAGTTATTGAAAGCTTGAGTTTTCACTTAAGGGCATGGCCATGACAGGGTGGCGAATATCAGCTGCCATACCACCAGACTACAGAGCAGCTTCATTCCCCAGACTGAGACTCCTTAATTAATCCTCAACACTCCATCTGTCTTGTCCATTTACGTAATTTTGTTATCGTGAGTAGTATAACTGACTACAACTATCATTTTGTTGTTCAATCCTGTGTTGTAGAATCACACATACATTGAATCTTGAACCTTAAATCTTGGTGAATTTTATTTAAATATTATGTATGATTTTTTTTGTTTTCACTCACCTAAGAAAGTCTGCACCACAGTCATGCGGTTGGTAGTGAGGGTGCCGGTCTTGTCAGAGCAGATGGCTGTGGCATTGCCCATGGTCTCACACGCGTCCAGGTGACGTACAAGGTTATTGTCCTTCATCATTTTCTACATATGAGATAGTGATGGAGAGCAGAGGGATGTGGGAGGAGTGGATGGAAGGGTGTAATGAGAATGAATGATAATGGATAGAGGAGGGACACAAGGACAGAGGCAGAGTAAAATGGATTGACTGAAAGAGGTAGAGAGGGAGGCAGCGAAAACTGGTCATTTCAATAAAAAATTCAGGAGCAGATAAAAGACTGTTTTATTTAAGATATTTTTGAAGGACCATGTACGTATGGGTAAAGAATATAAGGTACACGGTACATTTATTGTCATTTTTACAATCACAAGGGTTTGAAAAACAAAACTACGTTTGAGTCCTTTGAATCCTGCAACATATATTTCAGAAAATGAAGTGTGAAGTCTTCTGTATCTTTTGTCAGGTGGCAGCAGGGTGAACAGACTGTGGCTGGGTGGGTTTCCGTAGGAAGTAGAGGCTTTTCTGTGCTTTTTTAACCAGGGTGGTGATGTGTGATGACCAACATAGGTTCTCAGTGATGGTAATTCCAAGGAACCTAAAACTGTTCACCTGTTCCACCTCAGCTTCACTGATGTAGACAGGGGTGTGTGTCTTTGCCTCCTTCTTTCTAAAATCAACAATCAGCTCCTTGGTTTTGCTGACGTTGAGCAGTAAATTGTTCTCTCTGCACCACCCTGCAAGATTGTTGAATTCCTCCCGATATCAACTCACCATATTTATAATGCGGCTGATGATGGTGGTGTTGTCCACATACTTCACAATAGACTTCTCCTGATGTCTGGGAGTGCAGTCATGGTGTACAGTGTGAACAGGAGGGCTGAGCACACAGCCCTGGGGGGCTCCAGTGATTAGAACTAATGTAGAGGAGGTGTCATTGCCTTGTGAGGAAGTCCAATATCCAGTTGCAGAGTGTTGTACTCAAGTGTTTAGTTTTCCAATCAGCTTCATGGGTAAGATTGTGTTGAATGCTGAGCTGAAGTCAACAAACAACATTCTGATGTAGCTGTTCTTATTCTCCAGGTGCTTGAAAACTGAGTGAAGGTCAATCGATATGGCTTCCTCTGTGGATCTGTTGGTTCTGTCGGCTGAGTCTTTGAGGAGATCGAAGCGAGCATAAAATGCGTTCAGCTCATCCAGCAGCGTGGCCTCACACATGATGGGGGCACTCCTGCTTTTGTAGCCTGTGACATTTGGAATCGCCACATATTTCTAGTGCTGTTGGTGTTGAGGTCCCTCTCCAGTCTCTGCTGATGTCTCCTCTGTGCCTTCTTGATGCCAGCTTTCAGTCTTGCTCTGGCGGTGATGTATGTTTCTGTGTCACCTGACCGTAAGGATGCTTTTTGTCTCTGAACAGAGCCCTCATAGTGGATTGGTCTATCTGGAGTCAAATATCTCTGGGTCTTATTCATAGATGAGGGCAAACTGAGATGAACAGAGTTGCATCAGCAGTAATGCAGGCATTGTACCACAACATTGTGATGAAGAGAGAAAGGTGAGCCAGAAGGCAAGCTTTCACTTTACCAGTTAATCTAATTTCCAACTGTCAGGTCTGGGCACGAGCATTCGGTAGTGACCGAACACATGAGATCAAGGATACAAGCAGCTGAAATGAGTTTCCTCAGCAGGGTGGCTGGGCTCAGACATCGGCAGAGAGCCCCTGCTCCTTTGCGTCAAAAGGAGTCAGTCCAGGTGGTTCGGGCATCTGATCAGGATGTCACCTAAGCACCTCACTTTGGACATTTTCCGGGAACGTCTAACTGGGAGGAGACCAGAGCATGCTGGTAGGATTACATATGTTATCTGGCCTGAGAATGCCTCGGGATCCCCCACGAAAGCCTTGCCAAGGAGGGGGATGTTTGGAACACTCTGCTCAGTAATAGACTCAGTGCACATTGTTACATTGGTTATAGAGCCTCCTATAACACCTACATTTCTATTTGCAAAGCATTCATGAAACAGAATGTGTGGGTCTACCTTGACAGAGTAAGCCAGAGAGATGGTGACAGCAAGAGGTAAGCCCTCCGGGACAGCCACTACCAGCACAGTGACTCCAATGATAAAGAACTTGACAAAGTACTGGACGTAGACCGGTGTACACTCTGACAACCACGTATGACCTGCAATACACATCATACTATATATTAGGCCAAACAAATAGTCCACTTTAAATAGTCATTCATACTTAGCAGAATGGTAAGCATTAAATACAATGTGAAATGACTGGAATAAGTAAAATGTGCCAGGAAGTAAAAGCAAGACAGTATGTGCATTTGTTGGGAAGGTGTATAAAAAAACAAACCTTCAACGACAAAAGTGTTGATGACAAAATACAGCACCAGAATGATGACAGTGATGGCTGACATCACCAAACCTGTGGGGAGATTCAGAGAAGAAAAGACTTTATTCAAAAATCCTTTTTACATGCACCAACAGGCCTCTTACAAATGTATTACTGGATAGTGGGCTGCCCTGTTTGAGGCACCAGAAACAGTTGGGGGTTTGGTGCCTTGCTCAAGGACACCATGGCAGTGTCAGGAGGTGAACGGGCACAGTCCTTTTAGACTGGTCCGAGTGGGTCTTGACCGGCAACCCTTTGGCCCCCAAGTCAAGTCCCTGCGGACTGAGCTACTGCTGCACTGAGAAGGGACAGTTGATGAGTGTGTCACTTAGCCAGTCTGTTCTGACTTTATTCAATATTTCTGTTTTATTTAGGTCTGAAATAATGCATGTTTGGTGAACCTGATACCTGATATGCAAAGTTTACTTAACTCCCACAATTAATTTATCACTTTCTGAAAGTACTTGAACTCTACTCTATGTTCATTTAAGTGAAGAAAGTTCCTAAACGACTGCTAGAAGAGTGTAAACCCTGCCCAGATTGTGTACAACAGTTCTTGCCTGCTTTGCCAATTTGAACAGCCAGTTTGGTGAGCTTGCCCTGCAAGACACTCTTCTCTTTCTTTGGAACGTTGGTCTTCTTCTTCTCTCTGTCCTCTACCTCCCCTCCCTCTGCACTCTTCAGGGGTTGCATCTCCATAGCAACACCCCCATCCTGCTTCTTGGCTGAAACGCAAGCACACAAAAACATACACACTCTCTTCAGTACTGCACCTGCAGATGAAGAAAGATGATCTTTACACGTGCACACATGTCACAAGCTTCTACCTTTGTTCTGATTGTTCTCCACAGCTCCATCAGGTTGTTTTCCTGTAAGAAAGGGAGAGCAAGTCAGACAGAGAAAGAGACAAGTATAAGGGAATAGAAAGACAAACAGTTATGATAAAACAGTGTTCACCTGTGTCATAGTCACCAAAAGCTTATAATTTCCATCAGGAAAGCCAAACAAACACTTTCAGAAACAATAAAAACACAAAGAAACAATACCAAGGGAAGAGTAATAAAGGTAAAAACATCTTCACTCTACACTGGGTCAAGCGAGTCAGAGACATTTTTATATGTATAAGTCACTGTCACTTTCACTGCACCGTGTACTGGGGTCCATTCATTGCCTGAGGAAAGGAGCGGGGCAGGGCAGACAACTTTATGCTCACATACCATTGGTGACTGTGCTGTAACTGGCATCTGCAGAGATGAGCAACTGAGTACTGTCCTCTGTTTGGGGAATGTGTGAGGAAGGAGGGTTTTGGGGGCACATGAGAGAATTTGGCGAAAAGGGAAAACAAAAGAGAGCAAAAAGGGAAGAATAAAAAACTCTAGTAGTAAATGTGCTATTACACACAACTATACTAGTAGAATGTTTGTAGATGACTATATAGAATGAAAAAAGTGAATTGAAAATAAACTCAATCCCAAAATCAGAGACAGATCAAAGCGAAAAGTGAACAGCCCCATAGCAAACCAACATCGCATGAGGAAAAACTAACAAGTTATGGCATTTGTAGAAGTCTCATGAATTATGTATTAGCTCCAGTAAATGACTGTCTGAATGATCCAGTCCACAGAGGCTGCTACACTGAGTGCAATACATCCTGGTGCACAAATAACAGTTTGGAAACAGAATGAGGACAACAAGCGATACAAGTATTTTTTCAGATTACATCAGATAATTTGTTGCTGTCTATTTCTTCATTCCAGCTTGCCACATAGGTTTTCTCCTTTTTAAGATGTCAGCAGTACACCACAGATTCCCATGCAGTACTGAACAACAGTGGTAGAGGCATAGATGAATGCACTGGTAATGATATTAACCTTAAGTGCTTCTGAGAGTATGTTTAGCCTCTGTTGTTGTATGCAGCTCTGCTCTGACTACAGGGCCCTTCCAGAACAAATTTGAGCAAAGACTAATACTTCATGTTTTGACCAACCAACACTCCTCCCTGAATCCTTCGGCTGCCTTTCTCTCCCCTGCTCTTTCAATAATTGATTCAATCTGCAGTCTCTCTCTCTCCCAGAAGGAGAAACATGGGAGAGTGAAAGATGGCACAGGAATGGGATTAACAGAAGATGAAGGGAGAGAGAAAGATGGACAGACAGAGAGACAGGGCATGAGAACGTGAGACAGTGAGAGGGAAAGAGGGAAACGGAGTGGAGAGAGGGATTGAGAGGATGTGGGCTAAATTATCGATGAGGTTAAACTGGTGTGTTTCCTGCTGAAGCTCTTATCTGAAATCAGTTAGGCACCCAACTAACTCTACACACACACATGCTGCAATGTGTGAGACAAAGACTGTGCCGTTCTTAGCCTCTTTATGGTCATGTTTTATCTCTGTTGATGTCTTGTGTCTCTGAGATTGTTTTTCATTTCTATGTTGTCATTTCATACATCTTTGTACCAAGAATTCTCTTGCATCTCTTTGTAGTTGTTTCAGGTTTTGTGTCTCTTTCTGGTTGCTTTGTGGCCTTTTGTGGTCACTTTTGCGTCTTGCGATTGTTAATTTCTTTGTAATTGCTGTGTGTCTCTTCATGGTCATTTTTCTTCTTTATGCATTGGTCTTGCATTTATTTGAGGTTGTTTTTGGTCATGGGGCATCTCTTTGTGGTGGTTTTTCATCTCTTTGTAGCCATTTAATGGCTGTTTGTGGTCATCTTGCTTCTCTTTGTGTTTGTTTTGTGTCTATTTATGGTCATCTTGTATTCCTTTATTGTCATTTTGTCTTGTTTTTGTGGTCATTATGAGTCTCTTAGTGGTAGTATGGAGTCTCTTTGTGGTTGTTTTGAGACTGTAGTAATTTTGCATCTCTTTGTGGTTCTTGTTTGTGTCTCTTTGTTGCTGCTTTGTGTTTTTTGTGGTCACTTTGCATCTCTTTGAGATTGATTTGTGTTTCTTTATCGTTGTTTTGTGTTTCTCCATTGTCATTTTGACTCATTTCTTCATAGGCGTTTCCTGTCTCTTTGAGGTCGGACTATATTTCTTTGGGGCTGTTTTGCATTTTATTATGATCTTGTGGCCTCTGTGTGTGGTTGTTTTTGTATCTCTTTTTGGTTGTTTGGTTGACTTCAGTCATTTTGCATCTTTAATTGTTAAACTCAGTAAAAATCATCGATGCACTGTCTTTGCAATGACACTGTGGACACAGGATTTTATGTGCAAAATGGAGATAGAGAAGGACTTCCGGATGCAGCAAAGGAGTGGCAGGCCCTGAATACTGCCTTTACTTCTTCATAACTTTAAGTTACAAGCAAGAAAGAGACATTTATTGAACCTTTGTATGGCAAGCTACAGTTTTCAAAACAAAAACAAAGTAAAACTAAAGCTTCGCCCTCACGTTACTCACACACTGGACACCAGCCGGGAACAATGGTGGATGGGCAAATATAAACAGAAACATCCCTCGGTCAACTTTTGGAAGCTATCCAGGAAACTGTAGAAGAGTTAACCAAGCATATTTATAAGAAAACAGCTGACATTCACGTCAGATTGACCAAAATCGAGTCATCACTTTCCACACTGTCAGAACAGGTTCAAGGGATAGAGAGAAAAGTCGGTGCAAAGACGATATTAAAGACATGCCACTGCATTGATAAGACAGAGAGACTTGTAACACAACTCGAAGACAAAACTGATGATCTGGAAATGGGCACTAGGAGATCAAACATCAAAATACTGAACGTCCCTGAACGGTCGGAAGGTCATGATGCAGTAGGATTTTTGGAAAGACTCATACTATAGTTACTGGCCAACGATAACTTCACCTCGCCTGTCACCCTGGAAAGAGCGCACCACATCGGGAAGCAGTCGGACAGACTGTGGCTCATCATTGCCAAATTTCTAAACTTTAGAGACAAAGACAAAGTCCTTCAACTCTCTAGAAGCAAGGGAAAGATGATATATGAGAACAAGAGGATATCATTTTATCCAGATTACAGCGCAGATCTGCAGCAGAGAGATGAGTTCTTAGGAGTAAAAAGAGAGAAAGATGTTGAGTATGTTCTGCTTTACCCCGCCCAGCTCTGCATTAAGCACCATTGATCCACTCCAGCCAAAACAGAAAGTTTCCTGAAAGAACAGTCAGGTAACATTTATCAAAGTGCCTACTGCATGCTGTAAAACTTAAAGGACACATATGGAAAGAACTTTTAATACCATGAGATCCCATTTTTGGTTAATTAAAATTTAAAGGAAGGAAGAGAGACTTTGCTGTGTCATGTTAACTGTATTCCCCAGACTACTTTTTATCAAACATCCTAAGATAGCATGCTTTTTTTTTACTGAGGGAGCCCACATCGTGTAGGCCTATAAGATGATAAGTAGTTCAGCAATATAATTTGATGCCATATCTAACTCTTTTCTCTTATCCCGTTTGTTTGGTTTCTGATGTGCTTCTGATGTTGTAATATTTAGCTGTATATAAATTGTCATGATCGGCCGGTTCCAATTTCAGCAGTTGTCAGGGCCACTATTGTAGTTTAAGAAAGTTATCTAACAAAATTTTCGTTATTTTTTGGGGTCTTATTGGGCAGGTTTTTAGTTTGCCGTTTTGGGGTCTTGTATGGTCCCTCACAAAAATGAAAACATTTAATTACTCAAAAACAAAGCTGGCTTTCTGGTCCAGGCCGAGTCTTATTATATTTATATGGATTCCTTTGCCACTTCTAAATCCAGAGCAGGAACACAATCCAATCCTCTCAGAACTAGTTTTGATAAAACACATCCTGCTGAGACATTCACCTATACAATCAAGGTCATGGGTCAACTGACATGCATCTCTTGGAATAAGAGGGGTCTACTCACCTATTAAGAGGAATACATTTTTTCATACCTAAAGAGACAGAATGTAGATATCGCTTTTATTAAGAAGAGCCACCTCACTGACTCAGAACATTTGGAACTGCGTTGGGAGTGGGCAGTCAATATTTACTACTCATCATTTTCCTCAAAAGCAAGAGGAGTTTCCTTGCTCATTTATAAAAACTCCAATTCTTCATTCAATTCAGTTGAAAAGGAGAGAGATGGTAGCTGGTGATGGTATTCTTGCTTGTTGACTGCATACTAAATATGAATAGGCTAACTTTGGTAAATACAGTATATATTGGCCCAACTATATCATCTCTTAAAAATTTGATGACAGGGACATTGTATTATGGCAGGAGATTTTAATTTGGTATCAAACCCTATAATGGATCGCTCATCACCCAAATCAACTTCTCTATCAAAAGCAGCCACAGTACTGAATCAAGGCAGGAAAGATATTGGCATAACTGAAGTATGGCAAAAGATTCATCCTAAACCAAAAGGATTATTCTTATTTTTAAGGAATACGTTACACATACTTCACAATTGATACGTTGTATGGGAAATGATTCCAGTAATAAAAGATTGCTCTTACCTAGCCACCACCTGTTTGGATCATAACCCCCTAAACCTCAACTGGATGATCAATACTCCATAAACATGAAGTTAAGATATTACATGCTAAGTGACCCTGAATTTATTTTATATATGACCACTAATAAAGAAATATTTCAATTCAGATTCCTCCTCACATGCCAATATTTGGGAAGCCCTTATGGCCTATATGAGAGGTCAAGTCCTATCATACAGTGAACATAAAGTAAAAGAAAAAAAGAGAAAACTGGCTAAATTGGAAAGAGATAATAGAAAACTGGAACAGGATCACATTGCTCCTTAAAAGGAAAAACATTTCTCTAACCAAAATGTTAGTTTTCAACAAGCCGCTCATGAGTCTATGTGTGTGCGTCTACCTGAACGTATGCGTGTGTGTGTATGTGTGGTTTAGTAGAGAGAAAGGGAGAGAGAGAAAGAGGGCTAACGCTGAGAGCGCAGCAAGGAGGGAGAAACAGCCGTGGAGGGACAATACTCGCCTTTCTATCACTCAGCGGCCAGTGAACAAACTCAGGCTCGAATCACCTTCCACTGATCCTTGATAGAAACGCGGCTTATTGTACACTCACAAGGCGGCAAAGTTAACAAGTCCTCCTTCTGCAGGGATGAGAGAGGTTGTGCAGAATCTTTTCTGGATCCAGAACATGTTTGGTAAACACAGGACAGTCTTGGCTCGACCACTGAGATAAAAGACTGCGGCCTAGGCAAAGGTAAAATCCAAACTTTTGGTTGCTCCCTTTGAGTAACAGCCGCGCGGACCAAAGCTGATGCTTCTAGCAACACGTTACGATGGGACTGCCTTGAGTTGGAGCATCAGCTGTTCTTTTAAGATCTCCGGCATCCAGCTGTTGCGCAGAACCGCCATGCGTTCAGGTGCGCTCTCAGACAATGGGAGAAGGGAGTTTTCAAACCTGGGGGGACTGTGGTAACCAGGTGCCACCTACTGGGCACTAGGGTTGGTGCACTTTCCTTTTGTTTACCAGGCTTTGTTAGTGCAAGGAAGCCGCATGTTGGGCTTTGGTAGTCCATGTGGGTGGTAACCTGGGGGGTTACACAGTCCATGTTTCCTCTGAACAGGTCCATATGTTTTCCTAAAAACACTGGGCAGGTTGAAACAGTTCATGGTCAAAGGCTTTTGGGTCTGGGCACTAGAACATTCACATTGAGGCATGTCTGGACAGAAGATTTCTAACTACGTCTAGTTTCAAACATCATAACAGTCATTAGCAACCGTTACCCTTTGTTCATTCCTTTGCTGCTTTTAATCCACCAATAAAAACAAACATCAAAATGAAATGGAAAGAACCAAAGAGAGAAAGGAGGGTGGTTAGAGGAAAGGTTAGTAGGCTTCTCCTCATCCTCAAGAGGATTGGAGCTAGCCAGTGATATGGTTGCAGACTGGTGTGCAGAATGTGCGTAAGGTTGTGTTGTGAGGTGTTGATGCGCTGCCTTAAAAGAAACAAAACAAAAGCCAAACCAACACTTAACAGACTTATAGTCTGTGTACCTTCTACCTGCCTATGATTGGTGGGTTAATTCTGCAGGTTTCAGAAATTGTAACTGCACTGCCAAGACTATAGGTCAGATGTATCTGAAGATTGCCCAATAGTGGTAGTAGCAGTGGGGCAAAGGGGACCAAATGGAATCCTATTGTTCAGGTTGTTAACCTAGAAGCTAGTATTCCTTAAGTAGGTCCTGCAGAAGATCTCTAGCTACTTGTACTTAAGCTACACCTTCTCATAACTGCTGACAGGGTCTCTAAGGCATGCATAAAAGGGTTTGTCATGCTAGGGAGGAGAAATGGTGTTAGTGCATGCCAGTGGGGTGAGTTGGCATGCAGCTATCATCATGTTGGTACTGGTGGTTGCCAATGAGGAGGTCGGCCTGTCAGCTTGTGCTGACAGGCTGGGGTGACTGTTGTGGTCTAGAAACTGTTGATTACATCCACAGTCAAGAAGAGGTAGGCTGAACAAGTGTTCAGCTCAAGAAATGAGCACAAGAAAGACCTGTAGTGGTCAAAAGGGTTCTGGCTGCCAGCCTGTGGTGGCTGTGTGCTCATGGGCAGCACAGAAAGGCCAGAGCTGGAATCAGACTGTGGAGGAGACAAGAACCTTGGTGGGAGCCCTCCGGACTCCTGGATGAAGGTGACTGGTCAGTCTGGGACTAGCAGACTGATATCAAGACTCAGGGTGCTAACACACCCCCCCACCACTGCTAACACGTGTGTGTCAGGTGCTGACCTGAAGAAAAAAGGCGGTCAAGAGGGTTAGAAGAGGAGACTATGTGGAGCTAGGAGTGGAGGTGTACCCTTCCCCAACCTGCAAAGCCAAATTAGGTGGTGGAGGGGAGGGGTGCCCGATCCGGTAAGGCTGAGAGGGGACTGGTGACGGCCCTCTTAAAAGGGGTCCAAGAGCATGGGTGAGTGACTAGGCTCCTCAAGCTGTCCCACTGATCCAGTCAGACAATCGGGCTTACCTTCTTGGAGGGGAACGATTCTGCAGTCTTTGCCTTACCTGGCTCTGGGGGTGGTTTGAGTTTACACCCCCCTGGTTCTTTTGCCCACTCTGCTGGTTGAGTGGCTGGCATCCTTGGGAGCCTGCTATGGCAGCTGCCTTAGCATGAGGCATGTCATTGCCTTCAAGCACTAGGTTGGCACTCTGTGACCCTTGGATCCCTGTGATCCTGGTGTCGTTTTGTGGCTCTGTGGCCGGCAGGTACGTAAATTTTTGCAGAGCAGACACGGGCTATCCGAGTCATCTTGGGTACCATGGTCTCTCAGGTCACTATGGCGATGAAGACTGTCAACCCTCCTTCACAGTGGGATCGAAGACTGGTGAAGAGGTGGGCATGAGCCACGCTGTGCCTACAGCATGCTCGTGGATGGGAGTCCAAAACCACTTATGCTGTTCTGGACTCGGTGGTAGCCTTGCTCCCTTTGGGGTGGGGTTACGGTGTCGCAGCATACAGTGGTGCGGCTGAAACTGGCAGGCCATGAGAGGCCCTGGATAGCCATCAAGTGGTCAAGGATGGTACCACTGGGAGCTGCAGGGCTGCTGGCTGTGGCCCCTGACCCCTAGATTCCACCAGATACGTGTCCGCTGCGTTACGGCTCCGCCACGGCAGCGGAGCTGATCGGTTTCACTCTAGTCTGTGTGTTCCCAGCTGCGTCCCAGCTCCAGCGGTCCGCAGCCCTCCGGAGCAGATACGCAGGACTTCTATATCTGGCAGATGCCGAAGCACGACGCAGCAATTCAGCCGAATTCAGCACAGAGCAGACAGGAAGTCAGACACAGAGCAAAACGGCTCCGGTACGGTTTTGCACCATCGTCCGTCATCCGGCAACCCCCACCAGCTGCGTTTTGAGTCCGTCACGGCGCAGCTCTGCCGAACAGCTGGAGTTCTGAGACTGAGGAGTTCCCGCGATAATTACATAATCACCCGCGTCTACAGTTATAGGTATGTGTTATAAACACAACAACATGAAGTGTTCCCGACCAAAGGATTAGAAGAAGAGCTTGTATTTGTCTCTTTTTTGAGGTTTTTGTGCTGGCATCAACACGGAGTGTTTTATTTTGAAAATAAACCGGATGTCATGTTGTTGTTTCATGTCTGACTTTCTGTCTGCACTGTGCTGAATTGCTGCGTCGTGCTCCGGCATCCGCCAGATATAGAAGTCCTGCGTATCTGCTCCGGAGGGCTGCGGACTGCCGGAGCTGGGACGCAGCGGACCTGGTGGAAGTTAACACATAGACTAGAGTGAAACAGATCAACTCTGCTGCCATGGCGGAGCTGTAACGCAGCAGACACGCATCTGGTGGAATCTAGGGGTTAGCGTGAGTTGACTGGAGTGGCCTGGATGGGTTGGCCAAGTTGCTGGGAGTCTGTGACTGAGAGGGCTGCTTCTCTCACATGAGAGGCTCGAAACTCAGCACGCAGCGGCTCAGCTGGATCCTCTTGGAGCAGAGGTCCGCCTGCATCTGTGAAGGGGTCTGTTTCCATGTCAGGTGAATCCTGGTTCAGTTGGACAGGGGCCATACTTACATGGCTGACCTGTGTTCCATCCATCCTGGTCTCTGCCTGGTGCAAGGGGTCCTGGACTGGCATATGTTGGAGTTCATCTGTCTGTTGAACTCACACACCGTCCCGTGTGTGGCAGGTCTCATCTTTCCCGGCCCAGACTTCCTGTCGCAGGCGAGAGTTTTCACGCTGTGCGAACCAGCTGGGCAAGCCATTGCTGGTTCGCTGGGGCTTGCAGCTGGGCTTTGCACTGATACAGCAGCGCTATCTGACCAAGCACTTCCAATGGTGCATTGCGGCTTTCCAGCCGCGTCATTGACATAGCTAATTAACTCCTTTAATTTCTCATCACAGGTGCTAATATCATAGCTTTTTATTATGGAGAGGCGGAGGAGACCAGCGACCGTATCCTGCAGGGCTGGGTCCGCTCCTGTCACACTAGGGTTTTGGCAACTCATTTTACTGAAGTAGCTGCTACAGCCAGTCGTTTCAATAAACTTATGTGAGGGGCTGCTATGTTGCTGATGCTGATGCACAGGTGAGAGGCTTTACCTGTCACAATCCTCCCGGTTAGTAGGTGTTATGCTAGTTACTGTAATGCAACCTATCCTGTTAGGATGTTAATGAGGTGGCCTCAGCACCTCTGGGCGGGTAATAGCAAAGTTAATAGTGTTAGTGACCTCAGAATCTAAATAGCATGCAAACTATTTAGGGTTAAAAGAAAAATCTAACCACTAGTACACTACAGCAATCTACAAACCACAACTGAATATGTCTGGTCAATTATGAGTGCCTACTTTCCTAAAAAGATTCAGTTTCAACTCAAGTTTCAACAAAAACAATTTGAAAATTTAAAAATTAATAATTCTGCATTATTGTGCATAAATATTGCAATAAAGCAGGTTTAAGGTAGCCTCAAACGTGGCACCATTTGTTAGGGAACAAAGGTAGGGCAGGTGTGGTTATTAGCAATTAATAGTTACCAATAGTAATTATTAAAATTAATAATCAATAACACGGGGCACCACCCTGGAATCAGGGACCAATAACCAGACCAGAAAACAGTCTCAAAAGAAGTGTTCACTATAATAGTACATATCGATAAGATACTGAAGGAACAGTGAAGGAGATGAATCCGAGCACTGACCATCACAACCAGCAGTTACCACAAAGCATATGCACGAATAATCACTGAAAATGGCTCTGTACAATATAATAGAATGTATTAATGTGAGCAAATTGATCAATAATCAATAATACTTCAATCAACAAACATCTTTCAACTACAGCAGCTAAACTATGAAACTAAAACACTTAGACAAACTCATGCAACAAACAACAAACATGCATGCGGTGTGTGTGTGTGTGTGTGTGTGTGTGTGTGTGTGTGTGTGTGTGTGTGTGTGTGTGTGTGTGTGTGTGTCTGTGTCTGTGTGTGCGTCAGAGAGACAAAGAGATAGAGGGAGAGAGCCAAAATGGTGGATGTGGAGACAGAGAGAGCCAAGATGGCCGACGCGATCTCTTGGAAGATGACGTCACAGAGTGTTCAAGATGGAAATATTACATAAGCTTAGGCTTACATAAGCTTTCAATTTTTGACTCTTGAGGCCATGGACTTTAGAGAGAAATGTATTCAGTATGTTAAAATATTGTTTAATTCTCCCAAAGCCAACGTTTTAACAAATGACGTCCTCACTAGGGCTGCTGGCAACGTTGTCCAAGCTCACCCTTGCTGCCATTGAGCCATTAGCCATTTCCATCCGATCCAATCCCGCTATTTCGGGAAGCAAATTTGGTACAAGTGAGTACTAATTGCCCCTTTATGCGGATGACCTCTTGTTAAATAACTGACCCGCGCACATCAGTACCCTTATTATGGCAATGAAACAGCGCAGTTTCGTGGTGTTAATTAAATTATATTAAAAGTGAGATTCTACCACTTAATATACAGGATGATAATATAAGATCTTTCACTGACCCATTGAAATGGTGCATGAATGGTTTTAAATATCTCGGCATAAACATATGCAAATCAGATAAGCAGATATTTAAAAATAATTATATAAAATTGAACCTGATAATAATGAATACATTTGATGCTTGGCAAGAATGTCACTTCAGGAAGACTCCTTTATGGGGTAACCCCAATCTCTCAAACCACATTGCTGACACAGTATTACAAAGATGGAAAGATAAAAAACAACTCAAACTGTTCATATAATAATGATACATTTGTTAACTTTTAACAATTGAAAAATTCAACCTTCCTGCCCATATTTTTTTTAAATGTCCCAAAAATCTCAAAAGAAACCCCTTTTGAAACATTCCTGTATAACAGGGCATGTAACAACCAAGGAAGTAACATTTTCTATATAAGGCATTGTCAGTGACAACTTACCTGGCTATGATAAGGCATCCACAAAAGGAAAATGGGAAACAGATATAGATTGTGTTTTAAGTGAGGAGGATTGGCATCAACTACTGGAGTGGGCAAAGTATAGGCAAATCTAATTTAATATATTTCACATAACATATTACATCCACTACAGACTGCATAACATTGACAGCAACATTTCTCAACATGTGTCTGCGATGTAAAGTCAGTAAAGGTGATCTCCTCCATATGCTGTGGAACTGCCCAATGTTAGAGGAATTTTGGAAACATAGTATTGCCTTCACATCAAGGATAATAGATTTTCAAATTGAGAAGGATATTGGATATATACGTGGATATTGGGGGACATGAAGTTCTAACCACTACAAGAAATACTTTATTCTACTACTACTCTAAAAAATACAACCTAATCAATTGGAAATCAGAAGATATACCATCCCCAAGACATTGGGTTAACAATCTTTCTTCTTACTGGACACCTGAAAAGATACTATATAATGTAAGAAACCCTTAAACTTTTGATGCTGTACAATTTCTTGTTTGGTGATGATGATATCCTTTAGTGTATGCATTGTTGTTTTTTTTACTAATTGTCTTAAATAGTATTTTCTAATGCACAAATGGAAACATTATATATTTTTGTATCGCAATTGCACTGTAATGTAAGCATGTGTTAATAAAAACAAATATTTTCCCCCCAAAAAAATGGAGGTAGCAATAGAAAATAGCAAGGGTTGCACGAGGAGAGACAGGCCAGGTAAAGCAACAGAAAGTGTCCAGAGTTTGGAATATTTACAAGCTAAAACAAAACAAAACCCTGTACACTCTGCCTATTGTAAAACCGAACTAGCCAACCGCAATAGCACTAATATCAATGCTATAGAATCTCAGCAGAACGCATCCAGTCTACCATTATGCATCCACTTCGCAAGCATGCCCAACGCAAGGTAACATTAAGGTAAACATTCAACTGTCAAATGACTGCAGATTGAGATGAAGGCTAGTAAAGCATACTTACTTTAATTATGGCTGTATGTAATAGCTAGTCAAGAACGTAAATCATCATGGTGGCTAGTTATGACGGCACTAAGTAAACTGAGTTTGGCTCAAGGGAATAACCACAGAAAAAAAATGCTACAGTCAATTTGTAAAAGCCTGAGCTTCATTCATGCTGTTATTATAATAGTCACACATACACACACACACACACACACACACATACACACACACACACACACACACACACACACACACAGCAGCCCTTCAACATAATAAACAAATGTACAGTAGCTTGTCTAAATTAGCTACTCACTGCAGTCAATGAAAAATTGGTTGTCTCTTTAAGAGACGTGTCTTATTGTCTCTTTTGTTTATTTAATATTGCTTTTTAATAAAGCAAAAGTATTTCTTATCCAATTACTAGATTAAACATTGATACAATCGGTAGAATACTCAATTACTGAACTACTTTATACCCGCAGCCATACCGACTTTAAATGGAGGCTCTGGCCAAGGCGCCACCAGACTCAAGGGCGCCTCCACCTCTGGGTGTGAATACATGTTAACTGACTGGAGCAGTTGTAAGTATTCATCCATGGAGACCGAGGTGTATGAGAAACACTGTCTTCTTTCCTGGGTTTTGTTTACTTACTACATTTACTGGTTTGTATATTTCAAGAAGAAAAAACATCTGTACCTCTAACGTATCACTAAATATTAAGTCTTTTCATCTTGCTATATGAGCAGGTAAAACTACAAATAAACTGCAGTATATTTTCAACAAAAATATTCATCTGTCTGTCAATGCAGTCCAAAACACCTTTCTGTAAATGTTGGGTCTCTCCACTGATTTACTTACCTTTCTTCTCCTTCCCATCTTCCTCCATCTCTCCAGCACCCAGCAGGGTGAAGATGATTCCCGTCTGTGAGTTGACACCCACAGCTGTCACCAGCATCCTGCCTGAGCCCTCCATCACATGAGTACCTTCACATCCAAACAGATTACTTGTTAGAGGAAAAAACAAACAAACAAAAAAAAAACAACCTCTTGACCCTGTCTTTGGGTTGCATCAAAAGCATAAATCTGGCAAATGGGTAACACAATAAGTAATTAGGTCAAGAGTTTTGTAGAAGGTTGGTCTAGTTGGGTAATCTCAACTAGCCATTCCCAAACTCAAGAATGAGGTGGCCCACTTTAAATTGAGAAAATACACCAGGCTTCATAATTCTGATCAACACACAGAATAAGATGAATTATTTCCCAAAAAATATTTTATTTCATAAACGTAACAATTTCTTATGATTTTAAGTCAAACATTGATTCTACCTCTAGCTCTGTTTTGGTGTCCTGCAGCTCCTGAAAAAAATATGTGGCTCTTTAGCTGCTGAATCCTCCACTTCGTCCACCTGCTGTCTGCTACTTAACTAAAGGTTAATAGAGCCTTTTCATTGCCAACAACTGGTTGCTGCAACTGGAAATGAGACTGATGGGAGCAGTGATACTGAACCAAAACATGACCACAACCAGGCCCGTAGCCAGAACTTCTGAGGTCATGCATTCTATACCTGCTGAGAGGGTGCAGGGGGCATGCCCCCCCACACAAAAATTTTGAAGACCATACTGTAAATCTTTGCATTATAATGCATACTTTAAAAAAAATGTCGGTGCCAAAACAGAGAGGAAAATTGTACTAGAATTCAAGAGAAGATACGTGACAAATATGGAACATTTTACAATCACTCTTTTTCAGTTCAGTTTCTTATTGCATTGAAGTCACCTTCACTGTCAAACAAATTTAGCTGCAATGGCTGTCCAGTGCTGATTTACTGGAGCCTACTGGACATTACCAGATGTTTGTTTTTTTTATGCCTGGGTGTATGGTCGCCAAGTTAGTGGTTGTACAGGGAAGAAAGAGGAGATGGATTTTTTTGACTTAGAAAAATACAGTTTGATTTAGACTTATTTATCTGAAAAACAATTACTCCATGTTCCACAAATTCCAAGTTGTATAACATTGTTGAAAAGATACAAAGGCCTAATATGTCTTTAAATTAAGTACGCCTATATACCAATAATATGCCCTTTAGAATAATAAGTTAGTTTAATTGTAATTCTTATTTGCAGTACAATACAAAAAAATGTATCAATTAATCAATGGAATAGTTAAAAGTGAGGTCACTGTAACATTTTGGTAATAATCACTAGACAAACAACTCTCTATCTGCCTCATGTCCTGTCTACAGAGATTCAGATGCATGAAGGAGCAGCACAGAGAGCAAAAGGAATTACAAACTCTTGTCATTACAAAATCTTTAGCAGCACAATGACACAGGAGATATGGACTTGCATATGCAAACACAGAGGTGCTGTGGAGAGGCTGGGCGGTGTTTCCCCTGTGCTGGAGCTGCTGTCGTTCACACACACACACCTGCAGCGCGTTTGGGCAAATCAGCACCTGCTTAAGCACCCTGATCTTCAGCCTGCCTGCTGCCAGATGATTTTGTCAGTTTGACGTGCTATATGGTCACGTTCTCTTGTGCTAGTTCCTTCTAGCATGAGTGTTTTCTTGTGTTGCACTTTGCCAAGATCCTAATATTGCTACTCTACTCCTCTAGTGAACGCCCTCCCCGGATCAGCTCCATGCTCCACCTGTCACCCAGCCTCCAGCACCTCTGCCATCAACTCTCCCAGTGCCTCCCTATCCCCAGTGCTATCCTCCAGCCCCACCATGTGTGTTGCCTTCACTTCATCTCCAGTGCCCGCTCCACATTTCACCTGACCTACCCTCTTGTGGTACAATAGATATCTTTCATACTACTCCCTGCTCTGGTGTCCACTTCTGGATTCTAAACCAACCACCGACACATCGTAACAGAAACTCCTATCAAACTGTCCTCAGTTATACTCTAGCTGACTCTGAGTGTAAAAGTTTGGACATCACGTTTTGAATTAGTATAGATTAATAATCTGTGAGTTCAGAATTTGAATGCAGTTACTCCTTCTTCTTCAGTCCCTCTGGTGTAACTCGTAGCCTTATTACTTGTTTTGAGAGGGTAGGTCAGGTGTAGCCCCTCAGGCGTAGCACACAAAGTGAATGACAGGTTTAAGCAATTGGACACTCATTTATATATTACCAAATTTGATAAATACACGGAAGACATATCAAGGACATGACCTCAACGGTAGCTATTGGCCTGACCACAGCCAAAACCGAAAAGTTCTAATACACTGAGCTGAAAGAAGCTAAAATTCTGCATACAGCTGAGGGGAACTCTATCAGGGTATCTCCTACTATGATAAATATCCGAGCAACTTATCACTTACCCAAGATAAAAAAAATATATAAAAATTTTCTACAGGTCAACCCATGACTGTACTGAGAGTTTTTAAAATATTAATTCCCCCAGCAACACCCCACCCACCAAAAAAAAAAATGTATAAGCCGCCAAGTAAAAAACAAATTCTGAGTATTTCAAACAGCATACATTTTCATGTTTTATTCATTAATTTAAATATATTTGTTTCAAGCTTCCTGCACCAAATATCACACAACAAATACAGGCTTAAAACTATAGAGCAACAATAACCAAGAATATCCCAGGAGAAATTCAAAAGGAGACCATTTTAAAAAGCTCCACTTTACGGAGCAGAAATGTTCTCTTATGAAGGATACAGACTAATGTGTCTTAACCAGCATGAATTTTCTGTAAATCTCACAATTTGGCCTGTGATATTTTGAATCACGTGCTGCCACATATCACTATTGCCGTTGGTTTGATCTGCACGGAGCCAAAATGTTTTTTAAAAAAAAACATTTTGGAAAAATTATTCCAGGCACAGTCTGGAACCGCACTATATATCGTGATGATATTGTTACATGAGTTTTTGGTATCATTACACCCCTAGTCACTACAAATCAATACAAAGTTGTCCTGAGTGATGGTTTGAGTATAAAAATGATGAATCATGAATCATGCTATGGGCTTTGCAGTCACCAGATCTTAGCCCAGTTGAACACATCTGGCAGATTTTGGACTAACATGTCAGACAGCACTCTCCACCACAAAACTTGATAAACATATGATGTCTTCAAGAAGAGAAAAAAATAGGAGTAGACCGATATGGCTTTTTCAGGGCTGATACCAATTTTAGCGATATTCACTTGCAGTAAAAATGAAAATCTTAGTGTCAAAATGTTGAACAACCAGTGATGGAATAAACCTAAGTACAATTTACTCAAGTGCTGTTCTTAAGTACAATTTTCAGGTAGTTTACTTGAGTACTACTACTGTACTCCCTCTCTCAACCCAACCTGAGGCAGATGGCTGCCCACCATTGAGTCCCGTTCTGCTTGTTAAAAGGCAGTTTTTCTCACCACTGTCTCCAAGTACTTCCTCATGGGGAAAATGTTGGGCCTCTTTGAATAAATCGGTTAACGAGTATGGTTTACACCTGCTTAATTTGGAAAGTGTCATAAGATAACTTTTGTTGTGAATTGGCGCAATACAAATACGGTTGAGTGATTGATGATATTTCCATTTTCTGCTACATTTATTTGATCAATTTAGTTACAAGTTACTTTGCAGATTCAGATTATTCAATCAGTTTTTTTTATCGGCAATCTGAAAAATCACCAACACTGATAAATAATCAGTTATCAGGTCTGCATGGCAGAACCTTGTGACAGTGTGCATCGAATGTCTGCCCGCCTGGCCACCTGTACAAAAGACAAAAATGTGAAAACAAACCTGAGAGCAGCATGGGGTCCTTATCCACAGATTTGCGTACATGGTCAGACTCTCCTGTAAGAGAACTTTCATCTATCTTCAGGTCATTGCCTTGGACCAAGATACCATCAGTTGGCAGCAGATCCCCTGAAAACAGACAGGAGGAGATCAGTGTTTGATTCATTTTGTAGTTTATGTTCCTCTTTGATAGGGACATGTCAACACATTTATGTGTCAGTATCTCTTGTGGACATATTATGTACTATTACTATTACAGAGATAAGTAGTACAGGTATAGTAGACATAGTGAGAATGTGGAAAATAGTCTTATTTAAGTCTTTGCTGAGAGTTAGATGAGAGGATTGAGACTGCTCTGACGTCTGTGCATAAATATGAAGCAACGTACAACGAGGAGGTCATGAGTTTAGCTTAGCTTGGTTTAGTTTAGTAGAAAGATGGAAATTATTGCTAGCTTGACTGTGTGCAAAGGTAGAAAATCCACCTACCAACATCTCTCAATTTTACTAAGTAACACATTACATCTTGTTTGTTGAATCCATACACAAATAGAAAAGGAAAAAACATCGAGTTGTGGTTATAGTACAGGACTCCCATTACCACCACCCCTAACCCATTTTTCCATCTTTGTCTGTGCACAGATTAATAAACTTGTTTTTGTAAATTGTTGATTGGTAGAATGTAGAGGTAACAGACTGTTAGGCTTGCTGTTTTCCTCTGCTTCCAAGCATGATGCCTAACAGTAACATGTAGTTGAGTGTCAGCGTTAACAAACATTAATTAAGCACAAAATGGGGCACCCATTAGCTCAGTTGGTAGAGCGGGCGTCCCATGTGCAGAGGCCTTGCCCTCGCTGCAGCAGCCCAGGGTTAGAGTCTTTGCTGCATGTCACTCTCTCAACCCGTTTCCTGTCATTTCTCTGACGCTGTCCTATCAATAAAGGCCAAAAAATTATTTAAAAATAAATTAAGCACAAAATGTAGGTAGATTTTCAGTTTGGCAACTAAAGGCTGTTTCTACCACGTTTTGCTGTCATTTAATTAGTGGCGATACCCAGCTCACTTTGTTATTTTCTAATATTCTATAGGATGAACAATTAATCATTTAATTTGAAAAATATGAATAAATTACTGCCATTTTGCTACAATAATCATTTGTGATGGTCTTACCGTATTTGACCTGGGCCAAATCCCCCACAACCATGTCAGCCACAGGAATCTGGATGACATTTCCTTTTCGCACGACAGTGAACTTCTGTTCTTGCTCGATCCGACTCTGTAGACCCCGGAACTGCTTCTCTTTTTGACCAATCGTTAAATGCAGTAACCAGGACGACACACACAACAGACAGCAGAATGGCCGCACCCTCAATCCAGCCTGTGTCTGCCTCGCCTTCATCCTCTGCGCCCCCTGACACAGCCCCACACGCTGAAGAGAGGGGAAGGAGGGGATGGTTGGTTATTAGAGACATGATATCACAACTTAATCAAATATTTAACCTGTCTGAAGTACCAGCTGGTGGGTGGTATAGCTAGTTTGGATAGGTTGCTATCAGAACCACACTGTCCCATATTTCCTCCATTGTTTGTTGAGCCCACTTCCAACCTCTTACTGTTGTAAACAGACCCAGAAAGCTAATGGCAACAATGACAACATTTTATTGGACAATGAATGTTATTTCAATCATCTGAGACTGATACTGAAGCAGCATTTAAGTGTAAGTTCAGCATGCAATGTGTGCCCAGCTGAATCATATGCTTTTGTAAAACTTTGTTCCCCTCTCTCTTGACTCTCTGCACAGAGCTGTGCTACAGGAACACTACAAAGGCAGATTGCAGATATTTTGATGTGGACTCACTTACTTTCCTCACTTTACTTACCCTCAAAACTATCCTATAGTGATAATACTTATGGTGGACGATGTTAGCAAATATTGAAATATTTCAGATAGATATTGCTGTGTTACTGAAATGACTGAATCAGTCTGCTGACTTTATGACTCTACGTGTGCTTCTGTCAGGTCTCCATCATACATACCCCTTTCACACTGGCCAAAGCAACTACTTACACTCGCTAACATCTGGCTTTTGTGTGAAATATGAATGTGTACAATGAGGATTTACTCCAGGGTCATTTAACCCTACAGTAGTCACAGTTATTTATTGTCTTGTCTGTTAACACACTAATTTACTTTTCAGGTGCAATACTGAGACGTGTGTTGAAGTTGAGGATGCTGGCTTGTTATTATCTTTCCATCCGTCTCTGTCAAGCAGCGCTTGAACATTGTTCAGTTGGCACTTAGTTTGAAAGAGAGACTGTACATGTACAACTCTCTGCGTATTTATATATACGCCCTAAATTTGGTGTAAAAGTGGTAACAGAGAAAAGCCTTGGAATGGCAGATGATCAGCTGCTTGCACTATGATGTAACATTTACCATTAACACAATAATGTCAAATTAAATGTTTATTTCATATAAACCGATTTATCAATTGAATACACCAGGGTTTGGCTGCTTAAGGTTTACTTGGTTTGGTATAACGATTTATGGAGGCTAGCAAAGGCACAGCACTGGTCATTGCTATTGTTAAGAAAGTAATGGCTCTGCCGTACAGGTATAGATGTCATTGTTGTGTTACACGTCATGCCTCTTTTGCTTCCAGAATGCCAGCATGCTATCTCACAACACACACTGGGGTGGCATAATGCCAGCGTTGTTTAGTTCAGTGTAAGAAAGGTCTCCATCTATTATTTTTACTGTTGTTCAACTCCAGCTTCAGCACTGAAACATTTTGGGCATGTTCAGCCCCGACAAAGTCCAGCAAAATGTGTATTTAAAAGGAAACAGTTGCACATCGTGTTGCAACAAACGCACTGCCTTTTTAATTTGGTTTATTCATGTTGCTTATTATTGGATAACACCTCTGACCCACCCACCAAACAAGAGAAAAAGTACCTCAAAGCCTTCACACAATGTTTAACACCATTTCAGATGGAACCTGCCCTTTGGTGTTAGGGTTAGGCCTGCATTTCTGACACCCTCCAAAACCACCTCTCACAACTCTCTGCCCGTCCTTACATTCACTTTCCTTTCCCGGAGGCTGGTAGAAAGAGAGGCCGAGGGAGATGATGGCAGCAGCCTCCAAGATGATTAGTGTCACATCCTGTAAGGCCTCCCACACAAGCTCCAGAAATGTCTTGGCCTTCTTTGGAGGGATGAAGTTTTGGCCGAACGTTTGACACCGACGCTCCAGGTCTGCTGGGTCCCCACTGAGGCCTGACAAGTGGAGACACAAGATAATACAAAGAGAAAGACACAGGGAGAAAAACAAAAAAATGCATAAGCAAAATTCATATCCACTGAGAGAAAAATATCATGCACATTCACAATGCAAGTGACTTTCTGCTTTAAATAAAACGTTTGAAGGTTTATTTAATTTCAGTGAGAATTGTGTGATCAGTCACCACTTTGAGTGTTCCAGCTTCACTTTCATTCATAAGAGTGTAGAAAAAATTCCATATAGCAGTGTTAAGCATCAGCAAAACTGACTTTCTCTATCCAGTAAACTAGTTAAACCACATTCGATCTGAATTATGACTGCTAACTCTGAGATTACTTTCGTCCCTCCAAACTCTTCTCTCTCATCTCCAGCATCACCGTCCTCTCCTCCTCAACCTCACCCCTAAGTGATTGTTTCCATGGTGACCAGGATATCAGGTCCAGGGCTTCCTGTCTCTAACAAGTTTTTGCCCAACAACAGGTGATGTCATTCCTGCAGTGTGCTAGGTTTGGAGTACAGCCTTTTTTCTGATTGGCTGTTGGTGAGAGAAAAGAGCGATTTGTGTGCTGTGGTTGGCCAAGATGGGTGACTATCTTTGCATCTGTTTGCCTGTGTGTGTGTGTGTGTGTGTGTGTGTGTGTGTGTGTGTGTGTGTGTGTGTGTGTGTGTGTGTGTGTGCGTGTGCGTGTGTGTGTGTGTTTGAAGACATCCTGGTCCAATGTGCTTCCTGCATGGAGTCATATGTAGCTCCCAGTGTTGCTGAAGAGTTGTGTAGCAATATGATGCTCAACAGGGTTCAGGCCCAGGCAAGGCAGAGAGAGAGGGAGAGAGAAAATCAGTGACCTTATGCTGAGTAATCGTAGCAAGCTGTATCCTCCTTCCATTAGCCCATCCCTCCCTCTCTTCCATCCTCATCCATCCCTCCATTCCTCCTCATCCTCTTCCACAGCCTCTCTCATTGGCTCACCTCTTCTCTTTTTCTCCCTCTCTCAATCTCCCCTTGATGTGTCCTTGACAATGCGGCAAGCTGTTCTAGCTTTCCCTCCACACCCCCACCACACACACAGTCCCTTTTTCTCTTCTCATCGTTTCACCTCCTTGTCCTTTCAGTCTCTTCAATCTGGATATAATGCGCTCATACTGCAATGCTGGGGTATCCATACCTGTGTGTGTGTGTGTGTGTGTGTGTGTGTGTGTGTGTGTGTGTGTGTGTGTGTGCACGCGCACGCGTGCGTGTGTGTGTGTGTGCATAAGCGATTGTGTGAAACAAAGAGAAACATCCCACTCTGTGTTGGTTTAACCCCCATTCCTCTGCTCGGTGTATATCATATTATGGATTAAGCTCAGCATCAGCTACATCATAATGTATACACATGTGGTACATTTACCCTGAAGTTTATCCCTCGACATTATCTATTTGTGTAATACTGTAATACAAAATATGCATTTCTGTTGGCATGACTATTTCTCTCTGTATATATTTCCTATCTATCTATCTGATCTGCTAATTAATGTTGCCTCTTTGTGATTCTTTATTTCATTGTTTTATTCTAGTCATAATAAGCAGGGGCAGCAGCTTTTTGTTTTACTGTCAAATGCCTCAGATCAGGAGCAGAAAATATCTTGAAATGTGAGCTTCTCTCGTTCCCCAGTGTTTCCCACACATAGGCTCATAAAATCTGAATTTCAACAGTTTTTTTTCAATCACGGTGTGCAGTTGTAATTTCATAATGCTCACAGTCCAGCAGACCTTCATGGTCAAAGTTCTCAAATCTAAAAGTACAATTTGTAGGAAGCTGCCAAAATTCAAAGGTAACTCCAAAACTATAGGGGGCAGCAAATCCACTAACTGCTTCTGAACTATAATCTTTTAGAGTATTTTTGGCTGTAGTGACTACATGCCCTCAGCAAGTAGCTCAGCTAGCTGTTGTTGCTACCTGGGATGACAGGGTGGGGGAGTCACTGCGGGCAACTGGGCACAGTCACCTGGCCTCCCAGTGAACACAGTTGGACACCAGACTGGGACTAAATAAAGCCTCTATGACTTGGAGGATATGAAGACACAGGAGAGGTATGAAGAGGAGAGAGAACGAGTCAGGCATCAGCAGCGGGTGAAAACGGCATGTAGAGTGGGATTATTTCCACATCTACTGAGGATTTATTTGGACCAAACCAGAGGTGATGTTGAAAGGCAAACAAACACCGTTCTGGTGAGTTTTAGTTTGTTAATGTCCAGTTTGATAATGGGGACAATTAAGTTCTGTCTGTCTGTGCGTGTGTGCGTGTGTGTGTGTGTGTGTGTGTGTGTGTGTAGTCCAACATCACAAAAATGAATAGAAATAAAGGGATGGTAGTTAAATAAGTGAAATAGCTACTGAAACACGGTGTATTGTGTTCAGAGAAGAGAAGAGAAGAGAAGAGAAGAGAAGAGAAGAGAAGAGAAGAGAAGAGAAGAGAAGAGAAGAGAAGAGAATTGTGTTGTTCATGCAACATTACTACGGCTCTTCCTGCATCCTTCACAGCAGAGTTGGTCCACACTGTGAAAAGTTAGTTACCAGGTAAAAGACAGGCTGAAGTTAGAATAGCTTTTATCCCGATTCGAGTTGCAGATCTGGAAAGGTTCTCTACTCGTGGATAAAAAAAGAGAAAATAATAGTTCATCTAAAATGGAAATAATCAGTAGACCCAGCAAAGTTGTCTTAATAATGAGTAAAATATATTTCTTTTAAAAAGAAATCTATGAATGTAACTTGTGAATGTGATAACAACACAACTCATTCCTAAGTTACTGTGAGCTGACTAAGGATTTATTTATTTTCCCCACATATGAGCATGTCACATCCAGGAATTCATATCATAAACTCATTTCACACCTTGACCAGACATGGTCCAGCCATACACTAGGCTTTGAGCTAGTCTTGTTTCTCACTTTCTTTAAAAATTGTGAGATTTCGACATTTTTGTTAATTTCTCAGGGAATAATGCATGGATCTTGATGAAAAAAAACAGGTGTATTTTGGTGGCTGGTATCTATGAGTGGATACTAGATCTGGTGATCTTAAATGATGGTTGAGCAGTTATGAGTGGTTTAAAAGTTACAGGGCTATCAAGTTTGATATTAGATTAGGCTTGACTGAATGTAAGGGGACTGTTGGGCCTTGCCAGAGGTATGCGCACAACTGACAGCCATTCTAGTTTTCTGAATGTTTAAAACTACAATTCTGGCCATATCTTATAGTTTGCTCCCTCAATGTGGATCGATTGTTTCATGAGGTCAAATCATGCATTGGGTAACATGCATAAAAACAGTTGCTGTTTGTGTTGCCAGGATTGTGGATGCCTGGGAGAAGGAGAGTCCGAATAATGGTGATACAGCTTGGTTTTAACGCTGCTGCCGGCTAATGTCTTGTCACAGGGAAAGGAAATGGATAAATAGGACTCAGGCTGGCCAAACAACAGGAAATCAGATACTGGTGAGCCCACATATTTACAGAGACCTGTCTCTACCACACCATCCTGGGTCAAGCAGTTGCATATGACAGGCAGACTGCGTTCCGAGCCGACAGAGTTAAGGACTGCAGCAGGACAAAGAGAGGTGGACTCTATGTTTCTAACGTTGATGCTTGATGCTCACACGCAGTCAAAGTGGATGGACAGTGGTTACCTGATGTTGAACTTTTAATATGAGGATACCGACCACATTATCATCACCATCTTGTTGCTGCTGTTTACATTCACTCCAACAAAGATTCACAAGATGCACTACGTGTTTATGTATATTTGTATAACAATAACTGTATATATGTTCTGTGTTTTGTTTAGCATGAAGGAGTTTAAAAAAGTTTAATTTCGTGATGCAACTTATACTTGTTGTATAATGACCAATAAATTACCTTTTACCGTGTAGCAAATAAAAGCTTGCTTAGCTACTTTGACTGAATCACAATGTTTATTTACAATGTCTTCTGGATAGAAACCCATTGGAGGGTATTTGACGACCTGAGAATAACAAATGTAATAGTCCACTTTAATGCATGCACACTGGCTGCCTCTCCTTTCTGTTTCTCTCTATCAGCAATGTTTTGTTCTTGCTTCGTCAGCAGTTTGTTTAATAAAGTCGACCAAAAAGCACACCTCTTGTGTAGAATTTTTTTAACTTGTGATTCCATTGTCTTTACAGCAGGTGAGCCGTACATGGAGGAAGCTTGTTAATTATGTAGCGGATCAAAACCAACGTGCACCAAACGACATCTCAACAGTCAGGTGTACTTACAAGTTTGCACAGAACAACGGCATGAGTAGGCCTACATTAAATAGGAGAGGTCACATCACAATCAGTACATTTACAGGATGGATGTAATACCAGAGAGCGTGTCTCTCTCTGTAGAGCCTGTCTGACTCACAGTAAGTGGGAGAGCGAGGGCAGATTGTCTGCTGGTTAATCAATCGTGTTTTTCTCTAGGACAGATTAAAAGAATAAGTAAAAAAAAAGAAAAAAAGAAAGTATAAGATAAGTATGAAAGGCTAAAATGGGTCGCCAACTATACATGGCCTGATATAATTGTACTATTGTAATCCCACAAGGGAAATTCTTTTTTTTGACTCACATTACACACACACACACACACACACACACACACACACACACACACAAACAATGTATAGAGGAGATAAGTGAAGGGGCTGCCATATGCACGGCGCCTAACGAGCAGTGTTAGGGGTCAGTGCCTTGCTCAAGGGCACCTTAGCAATGCCCAGGATGTGAACTAGCATTCTCCACTACTAGTCCACATCATACTTTTTTTTGTTTGTTTTTATTTAGTCTTTATTTAACCAGTTTAGTCCCATTGAGATCATAGATCTCTTTTACAAGGGAGACCTGGCCAAGAATGGCAGCAACGCTGAGTAACAACAGCAAATTAACAGAAAAAGCTCACTCCAATAATCAGATTAAACATTTGCACACAGACAACCTGGACTCAATGGATTTCACCATAGTTTTAAAGCTGCTCAGTGGTACAATATCCTGAAGTTTAAGTTCAGTCTGTAGATTGTTCTATGCAGCGGATGCCGAAAACCTAAAAGCTTTCTTTCTCAATTCAGTTTGGATTTTGTGAACAACAAATTGCAAAACGTCAAGAGAACAAAGACTGTGATTTTCATATTTCAAGTTTAAAAGAGAAGATAAGTAAACAGAAAGTTTGTCAAGAATGGCTCTGTAAATAAAAACATAACAGTGGAGGAGGCAGCGTGCACCTAAAGCTGACCATTTTAATTTTGAGTACAGCACAAATGATGAGTATGAGAACCAGTTTCTAATGAATCTCGGAGCCCTGTGATACACTCTATATAATAATATAATAAACTTTATTTATAGGACAACTTTAAAAACAGAGTTTACAAAGTGCTTTAACAAACAAGCAAAAGAAGGAAACTCAATATTACAGAATAAACACTTAACAGTCGAGCCAAACACAAAACTAAAGTGGTTTAAAACAAGAAGGCAGAACAGAAGATGTAAAACCACAGGACAATATGAGTCATTACGAGTAAAAGGAATAAAAGCTACAAAACAGGCAAGATTACAGAAAAAAAAGGGGGGGGGGGGGGGGGAGTAATGCAAAAATAGAGGTCAATAAAACAATAAAATCAATAAAGGGCGATAAGAGGACAACATCACATCAGCGGAATTAAGAACAGATCAGAAATAAAAGATCGAAAATAATCACAATTGTGCTCTCTCTCCTCCGTCAGCTGCTAAAAAGAGGGTTGCTGTACTGTGTAATGCTCTAAAACCTGACTGGAACTTCTCAAAAATGTTATTGTCACACATAAAAGCTCAAAGCTGGGTTGAAACCATTTTCTCTAAAACTTTGGATAAAAATGGAAGTTAGGGAATTGGCCTTAAATTATTATCAAAGTAAAATAATACAAATAATACAAATAATTATTATCAAAGTGTAGTTTCTTTAAAAGAGGTTGGACCACTGCATGTTTAAAAATAGATTGAAAATGACCATTTTCAAGTGAGCTGCTAATAATCAATAAAAAACTGGGCCCAGCTGTGTCAAAAACCTCTTTGAGAAGTTTGGTGGCGATAGTGCCTTGGCTGCACATGGTTGATTTCATGTGTAAAATGATTTCTGATAAAAATGACAACAATACAGGTTTAAAATCACTAAGATAACTTTGAATGTGCCTACTGGCATATAAATCATGGTCGGGGGGATAATCTGTTGTCTCTGTGATGATAAAAAAAAAAATCTAACTAATTGAAAGAAATAAAATCATGACATAAAAATGTTTTTTAAGAGAGTGGATGTTTAAAAGACCAAAATTAACAGGAATACAATTGAGAGCAGATGGTGACACAGAATGTAGAGGAACTTGAATTCAATTGTAATGGTTAGCTGCAGAGGGTTGTGAATTTGAACGTGCTGGTGTTGGTCTACAGGAGGAGATGATGGTTATAGAAGAACCACCATCATCTCCTGTATGGGGTGACAGTAGAGATAGCCAGGGAGAGCAGGCCATGGATGCCTCCCAGAGGGCAGCCGCAGCCGCAGCCGGCGAGCAGGCGGAGCACCTACCCCTGGGACGAGCAGGTGGCAGGTAGAAGGCAGCAGGTTAAATGTGTGGTCCTCAGCAAAGGAGGAGCCCCCAAGTAGCTCAGGAGTGGAGGCCTGGACAGAGGAAAGAGGGTCATCCAGCTGGATCCCTTGAAGGAACTTGGGGCAGGATCAAGAAATAAGACTCAATAGTGACACGACAGCCGTTGTGGCCGTTAGGGTAACTGCAGCCATCAGCCAAGCTGGCGCGGGAGCGCGCATTAACTCTTCACAGCAGTGCAGCTGATGTCTTATCACCCACACCAATGAAGCAGCCGGGAAGCCGGCTCGCTGTGTGTAGCGACACACAAGCGTGGCGATTTACCGTTACGGTTGATGCAGTCTGAAGGCACAGGCGAAAGCAAAGACGGCAAATTGGGGGACAAAATATCGTCTCTGATACGGGATTGCTGTGTGTAAGCAGCTAATGTTACTACACAGACGCAATCAAACTGTTAGCCTGTGGCTACATCCAGCTGCTAACATCACCGCCCAGATAACAGGTTGGGCTTTAGGTCCCATATATAAAGGGACATATTTCTAACTATTTGGTTTCAGAGTAAAGGACCGTGGAAAATGCGCAGTCTGTAACTATTCAGTGTAACACAGCGGTGGACCAAGTTACATGTTTGCAGCTAACGCTACTTTGCACGTTAGGTCACTCCGAGTTCCGTGATCTCATATGATTTTCAAATCAAGCTCTAAACATGACCTGTAATGTTTTCTTACCTGGTTACTAGGAAATGAGCCATGTCAGCATCTGTTTTCAGTCCCAATTCCAGTTGAAGATGCCTCCATGAGCTGAACACGTATCCCAGGTGTATTCGGGTGCCAGCCCGGTTTTGCTCGTAATTTTGTTTCGACTCACGACATGCCGCTGATAAAACCTTCGTTTTCTTCTTAGTATGACTTTTTAGTGGACTTTGTGTGGTGGTGGGGTGTTTGCTGGCCGAAGCAGAATCCATTACTACCCAAACACTAGTTTGGGTCCACCGCGCTTTTCTTCTTCCTGTATCCGAGGATGCGCATTCAGCGTCATCAGACGTCACATCCGCAAGACTGCACGGGAAATTCGGACCATGAATTGCAGTACATTATGCAGCACACAGCCTGTTCAAGGCAATGGAGAGATACGTGGGTGGGCTCATTCTTTTTGGTTTTGAACGCTTCATCACCCATTAGCATTAAAAAACTTAAAATGCATGTTTATTTTTTCACAAATCCTGCCCCAAGCTCCTTTAATGTAGAGCTTGGTCCATCCCCACTCTCCACAGTTTAGGAACTTGTTGCTCAGCAAAAGAGTGTCAGATGAAAGCAGGTCTTGACATGGACCCACAGCTCCAGAATGCAGGGAGTGGAGTAAGCTTGGGACTTGCTGTCCAAACAAAAATCAGCATCTTCACATTGAAAGTTTGACAAACAAACCCTGTCCATCCGCTTTGACTGTGTGTGAGCACCAAGTATTATGTCAAAAGTTGGTTTTCCTTTTCTCTTCCACATGTCACAAAACCAAACATGTCCTGCCTTATGGCAACTCTAAGAGGCCACACTAGTTTTTTGTGCAATCTGGTGGAGGGCCTTTTAAACCACAATGTTGCAAGGGTACAGGGCTCAAAAGTCAATGACTTTCAGCCATCTGCGATGAACAATGGCATCGTCCATCAGCCAAATCCTATACTAAACACCTCTTTCAGAAACAAAGCTAAAAAACAGTTAAGACAACAAAAAAGTAGTAAAATCTGAAGGAGCTACATGCTAAAGCTAAAGCTTCAGCGAAATTCACTCAAAATCCAGCAATGTTACACCTTCCTGCAGGGTTTTGCAGAGGTGTGCATGTGTTTATTTGTGCATTCTAGTTATAAAGGTGCACAATGTAGTTTTGAAGAAGAAATTTTATGAGAATAGAAATATCTTAATTGATTTTCATGACTGAATTAACTGAATAAACAAACTGTCCTCAAAGGACAAGGCAATGTCATACTGATTTACTTTGTGTTAGCATGACCCTTCTAAGTAGCTACCTTTCTAGCATCAAACTGTCCTCTGAGGGCCTTATTCCCCTCGATGACAGCTTGATTATATGGAATATATCAAATAACCATTTCTGAGTTTGTATCATTACCTTGTTAATATTGTAAACATTAACTTTCTGAGTTAGATTTCTTTCCCCAAAACTATATAGTGCACCTTTAATGTGACATTAGCTGTTTATTTCCTCATGGTTATTTGTGTTGACATATAGATGGATATTTATTTTGAGTAGTTATTTGTTTGCAATATACAGAGTTATTCATACACCTTTGTTTGGATAGTTTATTACTGAACCTGCCCGTCACACATTGCACCACCCACCACCACAAGTACATTCTCAACCTGTGGAAAACACTGTTTTCCATCAGTGTTGGCACTTTGGGGCTTTGGCTGGTGTCTCACACTAGACAACACCATATATAATATGTAACAGTCAACACAGTGCAAAAGAAGCCCATCCAAGTGTGTGTTGAGCATTGTTTGGTCGTGTTTGTGTGTGTTGTTTGCCAACTATGCTTTGTAGGGACAACTGCAGATACATGACTCTATGTGTGTGTGTGTGTGTGTGTGTGTGTGTGTGTGTGTGTGTGTGTGTGTGTGTATATGTTGGGTTTGTTGAGACCTGCTGCACTGATTCCTGACCAGCACACAGTGTCAAATTAGCACACAACACTCCACACGAACGTAACGTAACTTAACACCCACCGACACCCTCTTTCACCCACAAAGACAGTAACACACACAAACACACACACACACACAAACATCCCATATACTTTGCTAACATTTGAACCCACACACTCTTCCATTTCTCTTCTCCTCCATTCACCCCCCTCTGTTCCACACATCTCCATCTCACAGTTCTCAGTCATCTTTATCTCCTTCTGACTTTCCCAGCCAACTTCTCTCTGCTGTTGTGTTGCTAGGTTACAAACTAGATCAAAGAGTGGGCATAGTGTGGTACCACACCCCTGTTAGAACATACAAGCATGTGCAGGCACGTACACACTTAAGACATTGTGTGTGTGTGTGTGTGTGTGTGTGTGTGTGTGTGTGTGTGTGTGTGTGTGTGCGTGTGTGTGCGTTCACCAGATCAGTCCAACTTTGGAACTTTCCTAAATGTCTTTTTTTTTGTTACCTTAGCCACCATGACTTGCTAATTACTGACAAAGACAACTTCATAATAATAGAATCAAGTGACTAATTTCCCATTTTAAAAGTTTTATTTATTAATTGCCAATTTACACCTAATATTATGTAATGGGTGAGATGGTAAATGGTTAAAAATTTTATTTAAATTTACTGGCCTGCAGAAGTAGAAACCAGTTGGAAATAAAGCTGCGACAACTCACTGCAGTTTAGTCGCATGCTGAGGGGAAGTTACACAGAACTAGTTGGAAATTTGAAAGTCATGATCAGCAGAAGTTAAGCAAAAAGCAGTTGGAAGTTTCCTGCAAATGTATTAAAAGAATTAGCAGCCATTTATTAAGTGCTTGTTGAAAAATAGCACAATATTATTATTTCATAATAATTTGATCATTTTCAATGGGGTGATTTTCAAAATTTGAGGTAATTATTGTGGTAATGGGGGGAATTCAAAGAAATTTTAAATAAGCTACTTATCATGACATTTGCAGACCTATAAAATGAAGTGTTACCAAAATGATAGGTTGTTTAATTAGTCAAATGACATTATACATCAAGCTAAAGTGATTGAATGGAATTATTTATTTAGAGTGCTTAACAATTTTGGGGTAGGAGAGTAGTTTATTAAATGGATAGGAGAGTAGTTTATTAAATAGATACAGTTGCTGTACTCTGCACCAAGGGCAAGGGTTATTACAAACAGGATACACACGAGAGAGGAACCCGTCAAGGCTGTCCCCAATCCCCAATATTGTTTGCCCTGACTATCGATGACATTCATGGTATATAGCTGGCCAAAAATACATTGTATGCAGATGACATATTATTTATATCGAGCCCACAAACCTTTTTACCTGCTTCCCTGGAGGTTATACAATATTTTTGTTGCTTTTCAGGTTATAAGATAAATGTCAGAAAATCTGAAATGATGCCTCTTGGCTCATATGGAGATAGTGCTAGTCTTAAAAAAAAATTCCATTCAAGCTATCTTTTCAGTGGTTCTTCTAACCTGGGCATTAATGTCTCTCCCACTGTATGTGAAATGTGAAATGCGAAATATGAACCCTCTTTTAAAGCTGTGACAGCAGACTTGGAGTGCCGGTCTATTCGTCCTATTTCTTAGATGAGTAGGAACAAACATTTTAGTTTCTAGTTCATAGTCTTATGTCATTTCATCAGATTCAGTCCATTTATGGAACATCTTCATATCACTTTTTTGCCTTTCTTCAAATTTGCAGTTTTATAATGACCGATCTTCCAGATTTGAGCAATATGACATCTTGACATGAGATGGAGGAAATCCTGATAATGAAAAGGAAGAGTAACTACTTTCTTTCTGAGTGTTAGAAATTGCTTTGCTGCCTTACAACAGAAACTATTTAAAAGACCAAATCTGGATTGCAAAGAGACTTGGAAATGAATTTGAATGAAGATGATTGGAATAAAGTCATAAACTCAATTAATTCCTCATTAATCTGTAATCGGATACATGAAACACAGTTTAAAATTTCTCATTGGATCTACTTTACATCTTCAATATTAACAATATTTAATTCACGCCATTATGCAAAATTTTTATCATACAGCTTCCTAAATACAATGTTTTCGGCCTTGTCCTGTACTCAAATCTTTCTGAGATGGCAAATTCAGCAGGAAGTCACTTAATTTTCCATCAAAATATAAATGTTCATCCATATTTCTTCTTAATGTTCTCAAGGGGGTTGACTTTTATTTCGAAGTAGACTAGTCACAGGGAATGCAAAGTGTTCAGTTAGCACCGCTGTTGTTCATCAAAAATGTGTCTACAGCACAAAACAGCGGTCATGTTCTGCATTTGAAGACAGTGGATCCAATATGTCAGGGAGTAGAGTTAGAGTGTTAGAGTTTAAATCTGAAAAACAGACACTTTTGCTTTTTGCTTTGACAACAAACCTGCCACAGTTGTCGTCAGTCAGCTCTGCTAACTCTCTCCACTCTAAAAGTTAAATGTGACTCCTGTTACATGCTGTGACTCTGCTACTGGCCCCGCTGCTGCACAGAGTAGATGCTTTAGGCAGTTTGTTATCGTAGCATCCGCTGTCAGACTATCGATAAAACTACAGTGGGGGCGGTGGGCAAATAATGTAATCGGACCACCATGGTACAACAGGAAGACCGACTACCACAGCAAGCCAAGTGCAAGGTTTAAATAAGTTAACCGAGATTATCAAGATCGTCAATTCCTTTTTTTTTTTTTTTTTTTTGGGCTGTGTTTTAGCATTAGGGTGATCTTTTGTCTTGCATGGAACTTGCTTTTTTTGTTATAGAGCATTGACTGGCCTTGTTATTTGTTTGTGTTTATTTGTAATTGTTTTGTTTTTTGTATGGATGTATGTATTTTGGTTTTGTCTTATATGTATTATGTGCGTGGTTTCACAACTAAATCATCAAAATGTATGTGAATCAGTCAGTTTATTTGTCAACTCGTTCACCAAGCAATTGCTATTATTAGATCTGCAGCTAATGATTGTTTTCATTATAAATTAAAAGGTAAGTTCAGCCAAAAATGAAAATTCAGTCATCATCTTCTCACCTCCATGCCAATAGAGAACATTTCTGGAGCTTCACAGCAAAAAAGCGTAGCAGCATTCTCCTAAACAACTGAAGTAGCCCTAAAGCTCTGAGCTTCGCAGCTACATTGAAAATTTTTGCTTAAAAAATCATATTGCTTGCTTTTATCAATTTAAATGTACATTTAAAACACAAAGAAATTCCAATTACAAAAGAAGAAAACTGTTGCTTATTATTGTAAAAAAAATCTTTTAATCAATCGTTTCAGTTCTATTTATTGTTCTTTATTTGTCATTAAAATGACTCAATTATTTAGCGCTGAAACAATTAATACATGAATTGATTAGCTGATCATAAAAAAAATAATTGCCAATGTTATGTATATTTGCTAAATAATCAGCAGATTGTTCAACAACAAGAATGACTGTTAGTTGAAACAACTCTAAGCACAAGCTACACTGTGTCTGCAATAATTAGAGGTGCACTAACAGAGATTCTAGTTCATTCTTGCACCATTCTTCTTCATTCTCCTCCAGTCATCCATTTATTGATTTACTCTTCACTTTCCATCCATTCATCCACCATAATCCCTTCATCCACCCATTTTTTCTTTGCATCCAGCTCCACCAACAACTGCTTTCTATAGCCGGGATTACACTCCTGTGAGTATAATGTGTTTTTTTCTGTTTGATGAAGTGCTTTCATTTCATCATGCATCCTGTTTGGGATGTGTTGTGCTGCACTGAAATTGTTGCATTTCAGCATCCAGTCTACGTGTGTATTATTAATGCATAAGTAAAATAAGATGAGCCTCGTCTTGGTGAGCTTTTGTCAGCATGTTAGTGTTGCAAGAATAACAGGTACCGTTATTGAATGATTGGTGACCACATATTCTGTTTGAGAAAATGATGATACTGTAGAATTAAGACAGTGCACAGTTTGCAGCAACACCACTAATGCAGTGGTGTTAATATGTGACTCTAACCAAGAGTATAATGCCAGGGATCCTTCCACTTCATCCTTCTTCTCATGTCAGTGTACCAATTCATGTCCCTGCTAACCCATGTCCATTCATTCTCTACAAATCCATCCATCCACCCAGCCAGCCAACAATCTGTTCACCCATTGATTTATCTACTCATCCACCCAAATTTTTCCTCCATCAGTCTATTTATACAATTGGGCTTTCACCCATTCATCCATCCATCATGTACATCTCCATTATTAATTCACCCATCCATCCACCAATCTACTTTTTTCACAGTTTAAGCATTCGTGAATCCATGCCTGCTCACCATCAGTGGGGCTGGTCTGTAGTCTCTGGCAGAGCCCCTCTGTGTCTCCATAGCTGTCCTGGACCTTCTGCAGGGCGTCGGTCCCTCTGAGCTCCATCAGCTCCCTGAGCTCCGTCACCGTGACCACGAAGTCTCCCCCTGCATGGCTGCCATCTGTCCTTCCTCCTCCTCCGCCCCCACCTCGAGTCCCTTTGGGATAAAACTCCACCGCGCTATTTGCCATTTCACCCATCGTGGCTGTTGTTGACATGTCAGGAAGGGATTTTTTCTTTTGGTCCTCCTTTCTCTGCGTAGTGTGTCCTCAACTCAGTTCCCCTTTCGTTTGGTTGGTGGAGGGTTGTTCATGTGCTCAATAGAATCTTGGTACGGTCTTGATTTCTTACTTAAAAATGTGCAATTATAATATACCACACCTAAACCCTCAGGTAATTTTATTTAAGGGCAATGAAGGGGCGTTGGCTGTTAATTATTTTTTTTTTTCTCCCAACAAGCTTGGCCTAGCCTCCCACTGCTCCTTTAATTCTTCATAACAAGAGGAGGAGGAGGAAGGTGAGGGGGATCAAGGACAGCGAGCAGGGGCACTTCAGAAGCGTAATGTCTGAATGAATCCAGCTTTCTTTTACTTTGTCTCCTCTGCAACTCCGCTCTTTCCTCGTTTCTGTCCCCCTCCCTCCAGGGTCACGGCCAGTCCATGGACGGATGGATGGACGGGCTGACAGACTCACAGACCAGGATGGATGGATGATGGACAGATGGAGAGAGGGGCGAGCAGGGCAAAGGCGGCTGATAAATCAGAGAGAGGAAGTGGATCCAGTTCAGAGGTAGCTACTGCTGCACCACCAGGACCTAAGAGAGAGCCAGGAAGAGATAACACATTACCACTCCGTTCTATTGATCCGACTGACTATCATTGCATCAAGTCATTTCTGAGGTGAGACGAGGCCAGCTCACACTGGTTTCAGTTCGGAAACTCGTATCTATGAAGCAGGAGGTTATACATGTACAACTCATAAAGTACATTTGTTTTTATCTAAATAAAGTCACAATTATCACCTGATATATACACACAGTAATTTTAGAAAATGGGTGCAAACATGACACATTTGACAGCATAGCAAGTAGAAGTGTGAACATTTCTCAATTATAAGATGCATTGCAATGTGGACATAGAAGATTCTGCATCAATGCAGACACAGCATAATTGAGAGATTGCAGCTTATGTTGGGTGTTGATTGTCCGGCTTTGGCTGGATAATAAAGTTGTAAACACAACATTGCTCTCATGCGTTGAATTGTGGGCGAACATTAGGCTAATGTTACTCATGTTAGGAGATATGTTGTAGGGAGGCAGAAATCAGCAGCGAGCGATTAAAAATAAAAACACACAGAGCCGTGTGTAACTTCTGACTCACAACAATTTCTGAAAACTAAAAACCAACGTCTGCAGCCATAACGAATAACTGTCACAGCGAGCACAGCTAATCAGCCAAGAATTGAGGAGGCGTTGTCAACTTTGCCATCCAGCTCCGAGAGAGGTGTGTGCAGCAGTCATGTTTGTGATGTTTGCCACATTCAATAATTGCCCTGTCTTAGAGCTGTTATGGGAAAACAATATTTTTGTAGATTACAGCACACATGCAATACACTGCAGACAGATTTAAGTTTTGTTTATGTACTGAGGTGAGGGCTCACACAGATACTGCTACTGAAAAGATGCAGATTCTATATTGCAGACTGTTTCTAAATAATTTAAAATTAGAATTTAAATTATGAAAAAGTAGCCGTGTGCAGTAATATAAATCATGGCGGATGCCATATATTGAGAATTGTTGACAGCTGAACTGTAATCGAATCCAGTTGTGAGGCCACTGTAAATTCACCCCTCTAACAACAAACTGAAACCAATACTGTCATAATATTATCTCACAAAGTGGATATGGCTTGTTTACAAGTCCAGCAGATACTGAGCAGAATTGGCATTCATTTGGAGTTGTGTTTTTGGCCACCTGATAAGTCCAATATTCACTCCGACTCTGAGGAAGAAAATGTTGCTCTTTGGCTGCTAAATGCTTCTCTCTGTTCACCAGCTGGTCGATCACTGTGTCTGTCTGCTGTTTGGTGCCATGCAGGTCCTGTAGCATTACTAGTGTACATGTTTGAACTTTCTGAGCTGCCTGCTGCTTTTTTATTGGTCATATGTGAGTGGATTGTAATGTGATGTGAAAAATGAGACCTTCCCCATCTCTCTCTGTTGTATAAACAAGCCTGTGGACGATTGGTTGAAGTTGAAGCCCCATTCAAACTGCCTTTTCAAGGCGGAATGGGGGGACAGTTTCGTTCCACCTCTGATCTGTCAGCAACAGTAACAGAGCCGCAGCAGAGGCAAGAAGACCTCTGTGTTAAAGGGTAAGCCAGCAGCACAGATCAGGGGTGTGTCAGTCTGATGGTGTTCACAGTCTGACAGCTAAACAGGTCCTTCACTCATCAAATAAAAGAAAAAATATCCCACACTTCAACCCACAAAGCAACGTTACAGGACCAAACAACAGTAATGTGGTAGCAGGTCGTGTATTTGGCAACTAATATGAGGAGAAAGAATATTGCATTTATACGTGGAAAAGTGCAAGCTCATGCAGTTGAATGGCGGTGATTATGTGACGCGATTCAGAGCCAAAAACTTTAAGTCACTATGTCTTTGTCGCCTTTCACTATTGTGTTGTTGTAGTTACTGTCTCTGGAAACTTGTATAGAAAAAAAATCACTGCGACAGTCAGCCCTCCTGACCAAGACTTCCGTGAACTTTCCCCCAATAAACAGCATCCCTCCTCGCAAGTCAGAGTCAGACAGGGTCCTCTTACTGATGGTGATTATGTGATGTCATTTTGAGCAAAAATCACTTTCCACGATGCATGGTGGGTCAGGATCTCAATCACAACACATTATAACTGCATCCATATGATTATAAACAGTTGGTGTGAAACCATTGGAAACACACAAAAAAAAAAAAAAAAAGACACAGAGATCTCAACGTTATGATGTATGCCGCGACATCTCTTTTGGTTCCGCAGTGCCGGCATGCTGTGTTTAATGTGAACACACAAAGGCGGTGTAAAGGCCTTTGTTGCAGCGATATTGCAGAATCTGTGTGAAAATATTTCAAATATCAAATATTACTGGGGTATTATACAATCCATCAAAGCTGCTGTTAGTAGTCTTTTCTTATTAAAGTTAAAGTGTGTCTATATTCCTACAGTCATCACTGTTACAGTGTTTGGTCACTAACCCATGTCTCTCCTCCCTCGCTCATGCAGGGAAAGAGAAACGAAATGTTCTGGTATCCCTGCCCACTTTATCCAATCAGAACAGACAACTCCAGAAAGAGGCAGTCCTGTCTGCTTGTGAACACGCAGAGAGCAGGATCCTCCAGTTTGCTGTTGTCTGGCGATTACCACTCAGGGTTTTTGTAGTGATGTAGAGAGGAGGGAGGGGACTGCTAACTGTAAAACAGACAGGTCGTAAGCTAAAATAACGACAATGCTTATAGCAGCTTTAATTGAGCTAAAAGTTGGAACTTAGTGTTAAAACTACATGCTATAGTGCTCGCGTTGTGTCTCACACATGCACACGCAGACATGCACGACACGAGCAAGTGGTACATAAAATCCATGCTGAGAAAATAATCTACAGAAAATGTGTTTACAGGTTAATATTTATTCAAATAAAGCTGTGGATACACCCATCTGGTTGGTGTGTGTTAAAAACTTCTTTTATAGGCTTTTCTTTTTTGTATTTGACCTGCTGAATATCAAGCACACTGATGAAATGAATGGAATGGAAATGTCACTTTTGACAGATTTTTGGGGTTGACAAAAATAGTCACAAACTGCAGTCCTGTTCACAAATATGTAGTATCATATATATAAAAATTGCGCAGTCATTTCCTACACTGCAGTTTTTATCAAGTGTTATTCAAACAGGAGGACATTATGCCTTGGGCGAGGACTACTTTCAGCTGCGGACTAATAAGTATTTGTGGCAGCAGGTAGGCGTATGTAGGATTGAGTCCAAAAAAAAAACTACAGCGTGTGCGTTCTAATGACGGAACGTGTCTCCCAGTGCAACAGTGTGGCTCACTGATGTGTTTTAATAGATTTTGAACAATGGGGCTTGTGGGATTGGTTGATTTTACAAAAAATAAAGATTATCAGTTTGTTTTTCTGGGTTAGCCCAGATAAATTTCTTCAGTCCAGGTATGTCCAGTGCATCCACTGTGACACAAACCACGTCATGCCTGGACACATCTACATGCCTGACAGGTGTGATTATAATTCATGTTCAAGTTGTTCAGTCTAATAAAAAGCTTGTGAGACCTGAAAGACAGAAATTTCCTGAAGCGGGCTGCTCTTGTTGAATCTACTGAAAAATAATTTCCTAATCACTGAATTAACATTTCAACCCATCTATGGAACTGATTTAATTAGAATAAATCTGACACCGATAGCGTTCAGGACTGCCGAGTAGAACAGCGACTTGCTTTCCTTCAGCCACACTGATTGAGCCCAAGCTTCTTCCCACATGAGCAATTAGTGCTGCCTGTAACTAAACATTTTCAGCATCACACATGACAACATATTCAGATTTCCCTATCACAGTATTTCACATAAGGATGAGCATGAAAAAACAGAAGTAAAGCTCATCATTAATTCCTTTTCTCCTCCCTCCTCTCCACTCTTCACTCTCCCTCAGCTCCCTCTTCCTCTTGCATTTCTTCCCTCCCTTTTTTCCTCTCTTCCCTGCCATGCCTCAATCCTGACTGAGAGTGTTAGTTTATGTCTGAGTCACCCTGCTTTGCCTTTGAAGCTTCCTCTCGCTCTCCATCTTCTCTTATTTGCCTGCTTTGCTATCTATCTATCTATCTATCTATCTATCTATCTATAGGTGCTCTGTCAGTTTTTTGCTTCCCTTGTCTTGTGGTGTCTCATTGCTTGTTATTATTTTACCTTCCTCTTTTTGCCCACTCCTGACTCTCTCATTTTGTCACGCTCCCTGTCTATCTGCTTCCTGCTACTGCAATCATTTATTTACTCAGCCAGTCGCACATTTTCTTCTCAGCCTGATCTCTTACTCACTGGTTCTGTCTGATTTTATAACACTCACGTAGAAAAAGCTCTTCTGTTCAGCCTCCGAACTACTGCAACTAACTCCGACTGTGTCTCTCTGTTTGTCCCATAGCTTTGATGTGTACAGTGCACACGTGTTTGTGTGTGCGTCTGAGAGTCTGTTACATAAATTGCAAGAAACAAAAAAACACTTTGTTTTCCAATTTGTCACGCCTTCCTAACTCTTACATACATACACACACAAAAAAAAAATGTTCCGCTGTCACAGGATGCGAGCATCACAATGTACAGCAGACACACAAAGACACTAACACTCATGCCCATAGACATCACCTATATGATGTCTGTCATGACACACACAAATGTGTCATACACCACAGTCCTTTCAAAATAAAAGTGAGAGCGGGAGAGACAGGTCTGTCCTGGCTGAAAATGTGTTTGAACATGAAAAGAGTCACATAAAAGGTCACCACAGTCCTCAGCAGCCTGCCCATTTATCCTAAATGCTAGCCGTGCTCCTCCACTGTCCCTCAGAGGGTCGCAGCAATGTGATTGTTTTTTTGTTGTTGTTGTTGTTTCGTTTTGTTTTTTGTAAGGAACATGGCTGCTCTTTCCCCTTGGGTATTTTCTCTTTATTGATGAGGAAAGTAGGTTGAGAAAGGCACAGAGTGGAGAAGATATGGGAGAGAAGGTCCTCGTGGGATCTGATTCTAGACCAGCAGGTCCTTGTATGCTTTGTGTCTGCATGCGTGTGTCTGAGTGATTGTGTGTGTCTGTGTGTATGCACTTGATGGGGCAATCCAAGCTACATGAACACACACACACTCACGTGTTCCTGTCTGCACTTCTGGTGCACACAATTGTCATCCTAGGTGACCATGTTCACATTACTTGTGTGTGTGTGTGTGTGTGTGCGTGCGTGTGTGTGTGTGTGTGTGTGTGTGAACTTGTCAGTATTTCATCTCTCCTCCTACACAGGCTAGTCTGTGGTCCACCTGTGCACCTGCACTCCTACTTTCTGACAGGCATCTGAAGGGTCACCTTTAGCAGAGCCCTTGTGTTATCTGGGCTGCTGCCGGCCGTCACTGGCTCGGCGCCAGTCACACATTTCTGTAATGCCCAGTGGAAATAGCACACTTAGAATTCGACACAGTCAGTGGCTGGAGCCATTAAAGGTGAGCAGCCAACAGGGCACAGATATCTGCATTACTATAGAGCATATTAAGAAAACTGGTTGGTACTGGTGATGGAGAGTAGATGATGGCGACATGATGATGGGGGTGGGTGGGGGGGGGGTTGGAAAGAAAAAAAGTCCTGGCAAACACTGATCCATGTCCACTCTGATGTCTATCCATCTCTCTTAAAGACATGCACAGACACACAATCTCACTCAACAGTGTCCCATGTCCCTCCCAAATGAGCTACTATCCACCTCCACCCAAAGCTACACACACTCACACATTTCATTCAAGGAATGGCCCCATTCAACAGAGTGTTTCCCACACAAAACGACCTTTCCTGGTCACCTTCAGACGTGCCTGAGCTTCATCCCACTGCTCATCCTCGTCCTCAACACATACATGGCAACAAGAGGAGGTCCTGGTTAACGCTGAGAACTGCACCGAACGCCTACTAATAATGCAAGGAGAAACTGAGTGTGGTGCGCCACTTGCCTACCCTGTGTCCCTCCGCAAGGTTACCGGCCCGGCCACCGCCGGCCCGCTCTACTCTGCCCGGCTCACATCCACCCTGCGCCGGGCGGCTTGTGAAGGTCCCTCCGGCCAGAGATCATTCCCAGATCAAACCGACAAAGCCGCAGCTCAGCGCTGCAGGTGCGACGCGCCGTAACAGAGACAAACAACGCAACTGACAGCCGGCAGCCTACAGCCTGGTGCATACTAGCGCCCGGGAACACCAAGAGGCAAGCGACAGCCCTCCATCAAGTGACAGGACACGGGGACGGACAGATATGTATCATTAGCTCTACACGCGCGCCCAAGCACATTCACGCGTGCACGCGCACACACATACTCCCTCATAATGTAATAGCGCTGTTTGCCAGGGTATTATGGTATGCCCTCCTGTGTAGGCTATCATTACAGCTGTGTCAGGCCTGTGCTGAGAAATGCCACCTTAGGCCTGTTTTACATTCTGCCAGTCCGTTCGAAACCTCCCTACACGCTATTAATGAAGCGACACATCCCCCCTAATAAAACTGCACCCGGGCACCCGGGGTAAATAACAGTCACGCACGCAGGCGCGCACGGACTCACCGACTCACCGTGCAGGCCGAGCTCAAGGACATCAGCATCAGCGCGCGGGCGGGGAGGCAGAATCCCCGTTAATCTGCGTGTGCGTGGAGCAGAGAATGTCCCAGACCGGATGAGAGGATACAGGAGGGACCGGGGCTGCGGCAGCAGCCTGGAGTCCGAGGGAGTGAAGGGATGAAAGACGACGACGTTGCTGATGAATATTCCGCTCCGCGCGGTCACCTGACGGCTGGTCGGCGGAGTTCTGCGGCGTTTGCGGGGAAAGAGAGAGAGAGACAGAGACAGGGAGAGAGAGAGCGAGCTAGAGAGAGAGAGAGAGAGTGAGAGAGAGAGGATGCGCCGGGTTGGGGGTCTAAACACCTCCGTTGTGGGGAGGAGGGGCAGTCCGTGTACCTAGAAGAGGGCGAGCTGCTCCCGGCGGTGAGAGTTGCTAATTTGACCGAACTCGGTGAACTATTTATGGCACTGGGAGATAACGAAAAGAAGGAAAAGAAAAGAAACGCTGCGGTGAGAGGAGAACCTCATGCGACATCTTTGAGGGAGGAGGAGGAGGAGGAGGAGGAGGAGGGAGTTGAGCTCGGTCGCAGCATCCGCGAGAGGAACCGAGAGAGGGAGGGGGAGAGGAGTGGAGGACTGCTGCATACGTCACCCCCCACCTACTCGGCGGCGTGATGACGATATCAGACACGCCACAGTGTACGCTTTTTATATTGGGTACTATCAGTTAGTATTAAGAGCCATCTTTTAAAAATACGACACCGAGACGGAGATGATTCCAAACAAGACATTTTCCCCAACCATGAGGCCTACTGTCACACATTTAACATCATTCTGTTCTACTTTAATATTGTGCCGGAGAAATGAGGTTAAAATTAATTGAGGTTAACATACCCACAGTAAGCCAAATCACATTGTTATCATAGGATACTAATGAAGATATTTATTATTAAAATGTATCAAGATTATAAACCAATGCTAGACCATTAAAAAATATTCAAATACAGTGTTTATCATGCAAACACAACTTTGCACAACATAAAACAAACCCTGAACAAATACGCTGTTTCAAATACAGTTACATTTAATGAACATAACTAACCTAAATCCATTTCTTTTCATCTCCAAACACATTCCAACATACAACACAATACAATCCATCTTTATATAGTATGGAACAATAATCTACCAACTTGTTTGGCACTAACGGCACACTGTAGGTTTCCTGGAAAAGTTATTTTAAAAGGTGTATTTTGAAATTATGCACATTTTATACAGAAAACAAGAATGGGAAGCAAATAATTCAATAGAATTAAAAGATTTGTGACTCTAGTGGAGGAAAATTATGACAGAAAGAGCAAAAAACACACAAAAAACTGGCACATCCTACCCAAAAAAAGGAAATATAGAATGAAAAAAGGAAAATCAATGTGTTGATGAAGGTTCTCAGTCATCCAGGTCATGGTAATTCTAAGTGTTGTATCGTAGGCAACTGGATGTGTTTCAGTTTCTTGAAGTCATCCAAGAGGCATCTTCAGTTCTAACTAACTAGCGGGGAGCTGCAGGTTTTTAAACCCTGTGTGGGAGTGTCCTTACAGAGTCGTTAAGGTGTGAACAGGGCCATTTTGGTGCCCTGGGCGAGATTAGGATTTGATGCCCCCCTGGACAGTTATAGAGTAGATTAGCCTATTACTGTACAAGCAAAAACATGTAGCTGCAGCAGACAAAGAAGGACAAACAACTGCTGCAGCCTGCACACTACTACTTGCGTCAGTAGTTCAACATAACAAATTATTATCTATTCGTGATTATGTTGATGAAGGTTCTCAGTCATCCAGGTCATGGTAATTATATGTGCTGCATCGTAGACAACTGGAACACGTTCAGTTGCCTACAATACAGCACTTAGAATACAGCACTTAGAATTCCTTTGAGGACAACAGTGTAAACATCTTGGCCAGAGAAGACAGATGGTTTGAAAGAGGAGTAAAGGAATCCATCTATGTCAAACTGGAAAAACCGTCTTTGAACAGAAGAGGTGGCCTAAGACATTACTTATCACCCATCTACAATGCAGTACTGAGTTCCCTCCCCAGACAGCTTAACAACCATTCACACCTGGGCTCACCTAGCCCTAGCAACCCACATGAAGGCCGGTTAAGTCAACGACCCACACATGTCCTTAACAACTCTGTAAGGACACTTCCACACAGAGTTTAAAAGCCTGCAACTCCCCTCCAGTTAGTTAGAACTAATGAAGCCTCTTGGATGAGAGGTGAAACGTCTTCAAGAAACTCAAACAAGTCCAGTTACCTACGATACAGCACTTAGAATTACCATGACCAGGATGACTGAGAACCTTCATCAACATTCCAGATTTAATAAAAAAATTTCTGCATTCAAAGCTACAGAGAAGTTCAGCATACCATCAGCATGTGATGGATGACACTAGAACAGAGGTCGACAAAGAGGTCTTCAGTGACATCATGGAGGAAAAAGGAAAACTCGTATGGACCATTGTTGATGCACCAACACCTCGTCACTATCATCACTCTCATCAGAAAGTGATGCTTCTCTGATGTTCCCCAAAAAATCAGCATATGGATAACAGTTCTTCACAGGCCAAAGAGGTGATTTTTTTTTTTTGTAGAACATTTCTCCTTATGTTGTAAATATTGTTAAAAACTGTTTTTCATGTCAAGGTTAAGGCCTTGTTAGGCTATCTGAAAAGCAGCAAGCAGGGATTCTGGTCACAGAGCTGTTAAATGCGAGTTGCTTGCCTTTTGACCAATGTATTTTCTGGGTTGGATCAGGTAGCAAGTAGCAACTGATTAGATGTCATTATCTAAATAAGTAAAACTGATTTTTGATGGAGGAAAAAAATCAAACATTGTTGAATATAAAACAGGTTTCTTTGTGGGCATGGCCTCATCCCGATGGTTTAGGGTTCTGATGACCCCCAGCTTGTGCTCCATCTGGTGATGAGAGTCGAACAGCAAGTATTGATCTGTGTGTGTAGGTTTTCTTTACACCTCAATGTTGAGGCTTCTGTCTTCTTCAATGTGTATTGCACATTCCAAGAAGGGCAGACTGTCTCCTCTGACATCTTCCCACGTGAACTTGATGTTATTGTCCATAGCATTTATATGTTCTGTGAAGGCTTCCACTTCCCTTGCTCTGATTTTGACCTCTGATTTTGGCTCACATAGCCCTAGCAACCCACATGAAGGCGACTCTGTAAGGACATTCCCACATAGAGTTTAAAAGCCTGCAACTCCCCTCCAGTTAGTTAAAACTGAAGAAGCCTCTTGGATGAGAGGTGCAACGCCTTCAAGAAACTGAAACAAGTCCTTTTGCCTACGATAAAGCACTTAGAAGAAAATCAATGTCAAAGTCCTAAAACTTCATGATGAAGGTTAATATTGAATTCAACCCTCTACTCTTCAAAAGGTGAAAATGTACTTGCAGCCAGTATGGGATATAACAAGGTCCCTTTACTTAAAGTAGCTACTGTACAAATTTGAAGCACTTGCACTTTATTTGAGTTTTTCCATTATCTGCAACTTTATACCTTTACTCCACTACATCTCAGATGCAAATTAGGTACTTCCTACTTCACTTCATTTGTCTGACAGTTACTTGTTACTTTTCAGATTACAATTTTTCATACTAGCCAGTGAAAAGCATGTATCTCCAAATTTGTTGATTTCTAATTGTAATTTTTCAGATAAAATGAAGGATGAAGTGCTCCTTTATGATTTGAGTAAAGTCTCCTACTTATTAAACTAAATAGACTCTTGGATCAGCTGGAAAATGCATCGTCACAAAGCTGAAAACAGGGCTGTTTTTCGTAATTAGTGGTAGTAATTAACTTATTACAAATGCGAGGTTCTCACAGGATAGCAACACTACAAGCATATGATGTTCTTATGGATCATATGCATTGCTGATTACGTTATCCAACAGCAGCCAAGCTACTGAAGTAATTCAAATCAGCAGAACCTTAAACACCGACAGCAGTATAATGTAACATACACATTAATTCAGCACTAATATTAATCCAAAAACATCAATATACAGAAAGTAAACCACTGAGTATTAAAGGAAAAGTACATTTTATAAGGAAACCCTTTTCCTTATAAAATGTACTTTTCCTTTAATACTTAGAGTAAGTTTTGTTCAGAATGCTTACACTCTTATACCAAAGCAAGGTTTAGAATGCAAGACTTAAACTTGTAGTGGAGTATTATCACAGTTTGGTATTAGTACCTTTACTTAATTAAAGGATCTAAATACGTCTTGATTATAGTACTTTTAGTACACTAAAATGTATTGCAGAAAACATTTGCTATGGGGTAATAGAACCTTTGATCTGAATTTCATAAACAGTCACTGTAAAGAGGGATTAAGGTTTTAGCTACCTCAGCTCATTTTCTTAAGTGAGTTCAACTAAAATGTTGGGTGTACTTATTATAACAAGTGTAACTTTACCCTACTCAGTTCAGTCAGAGTAGTTTAGACAACATATATTTCTTAGTTGACTCAAATACGTTTGTGTCGTGTTATGCACAGACAACTCCATCCATTTTCCATCAGAGTTCTCAAGGTAAGCACAATGTTTTGCCCTTATCAAAATGCTTGTTAAGTTAAATGTTGAACAGGTACCCTATGTTATCAGTGGTGTTGGCCAGAAAAGCATTACTCAGTAATATATTATTGTAATATTATTACCTTTCCGAGTTCGGTAGTGTAAGGGATTACAATTTCAAAATCAGTATTAATATTACAGTTAATATATTAAGTAACACATTGTTACTGCATTGCCAGAATGCAATTTGTTTTATGCCCCTATGTTGATGAAGGTTCTCAGTCATCCAGGTCATGGCAAATCTAGGTGCTGTACTGAGGCAACTGGACGTGTTTGAGTTTCTTGAAGACGTTTCACCTCTCATCCAAGAGGCTTCTTCAGTTCTAACATCAGCGCATCAGGGGAGCACTTAAAACCTGTGGCTACCCAAACTGGACCTTTGTCAAAACCGCTAAAAGATCCAGAGCAAACAGAGAGGAGAAGACGAGAAAACGTAACAACATCGTCATACCCTATGTCACAGGAACATCTGAGAAACTCAGGAGGATCTTTATGAAACATCAGAATCAGATAATCAGAATCAGAAATTCCTTTATTAGTCCCGCAAATGGGGACATTTGTGCATCACAGCAGCAAAGGACAGTTCAATATAACAATGAACAATAATAAAAGTAAAAAATAAACAATAAAATGAAAAGGTAAGAAGAAGAGCTAGAGCAGAAATAGAAATAGAATCGTATATACATAATATGTACAAATATAGACAGTGTATTTATAAACGGTGTGGGCAGTGTATTGTTATTAATAAATAATAAATATGAGTATGAAAATTGCCCAGTTAGTGCAAACCAAAATGAGAAATGAGTTATGTATACAGTTTTTATTGCACAGTGCACAGTGAGGTCTACTGGGAGCAGTGCTGATTGTAGAGTCTGACAGCAGCAGGAAGGAAGGACCTGTGCTACCTCTTCTTCACAAACTTGGGGTGTATCAGTCTATCGCTGAAGGAGCTGCCCAGTGCTGTGATAGTGACCTGCAGGGGGTGGGACTCCATCATTCTGCTCTCTCCCACCACCTGCACTGGGTCAAGAGGGCATCCTAGGATGGAGCTGGCCTTCTTGATGAGTTTATCAAGTCTCTTCCTATCTGCTGCCGAGATGCTGCTGTTCCAGCAGACTACTCCATAGAAAATGGCTGATGCCACCACAGAGTCATAGAAAGTCCTCAGGAGTGCCCCTTGCACTCCAAAGTAGCTGAGCTTCCTCAGCAGATGGAGTCTGCTCTGACCTTTCTTATAGGTTGCTGCAGTGTGATCAGTCCAGTCCAGTTTTTTGTTCAGGTGAACTCCCAGGTACTTGTAAGATGTCACCATCTCAATGTCCGTTCCCTGGATGTTCACCTGTGTGCAGGGTTGTCTGTGCCTGCGGAAATCCACCACCAGCTCTTTGGTCTTCCCGGCGCTGAGTTGGAGGTGTTTCCGCTGGCACCAGCCCACTAAGTCCTTAATAAGTTCTCTGTAGGCCCTGTCGTCCCTGTCCCTAATGAGGCCGACGATAGCAGAGTCATCAGAGAACGTTTGTAGATGGCAGTGGGGTGATTGGTGGGAGAAGTCTGCAGTGTACAGGGTGAACAGGAAAGGGGCCAGGACTGTTCCCCATGGGGTCCCCGTACTGCAGACAACTGTGTCCGACGAGTCCTCACATACTGTGGCCAGTTGATGAGGTAGTCGAGGATCCAAGACATGAGGTGTTGGTTCGCTCCCGTGAGCTCCAGCTTGTCCCCCAGAAGTGCATATCCCAGTTCACTTTAAACCTACCAACACACTGAGGCAGAAACTTGTCCATCCTAAGGACAAAACACCCAGGCATGAACAGAGTAATGTAGCTTATGCTGTTCAATGCAGCCAGGAATGCACAGATTTGTACGATGGGGAGACAAAACAACCTATCCATAAATGAATGGCACAACACAGGAGGGCCAACTCCTCAGGTCAAGACTCGGCAGTCCACTTACATCTGAAGGTCGGGGGGGAGACCAGGAGGTCAGGGTGAGGGGCAGTGGCCAATCAGGAGGCCTGCAAGGAAGGCGGAAACCCTCTGGAGGCTGTAGGTGAAGGTGGAAACCCTCTGGAGGCCATAGACGATGGCGGAAGCCCTCTGGAGGCAGGAGGCAATGGCTGGGACCCTCTGGAGGCCAACGACGATAGCGGAAGCCCTCTGAAGGCCGGCGACGATGGCTGGAACCCTCTGGAGGTCAGCGGCGAAGGCTAAAACCCTCAGGATGCCGGCAGCGAGGACAGAAACCCTCTGGAGGCTGGCGGTGAAGGCTGAAACCCTCAGGATGCTGGCCGAGGGACAGGAACTGGTGTCAGTCAGGCCGCTGACGGAGAACCACTGGCGGGAGTCGGTCAGACCTCCAACCGAGGGACAGGAACTGATGTCGGTCAGGCTGCCGACTGGGAACTAGGGGTGTTAAAATTAATCGTTTTTACGATGCATTGCGATACAGACATGGACGATTATGCATCAATGCAGTGACACACTATAATCGATTATAGTCTACTAACGTTACTTCTTGATTTTCGGGCTGCACCAGTACAAGTCCTACTCCGTTTCAACCCTCTCTCTGTTCTACACTCTTTCCCGCCGGTGCCACGATATAAGCTCCCGTCATGCAGCCACTTCACAGAAAAGGTTATACCTGCACTTTACCACGAAACCAAAGCCCAGGTAATGTCATCAATGAGCCAAGGTAGTTGAGTAGCAATAACATGTGATTCCTGGACTTCACGACAGAATCTTATTTAACAGTAACGGTACATTACATTAGCAAGGATTGGCAGATTTTGTCGCTTGTGCTGCAAACAAGAGCTGTTAGTGAGTCTCACACTGGTGCTCATCTGGCAGAGCTACTGTCTCGTGTCGTGGAAGAATGGCAGCTATCAGATAAAGATGTGGCACTTATGAAGGACAACGCATCAAACATGATTGTTGCAGCTCAAGTCAGAAAATTCCCTCATGTGAAATGCTTCCGCCCATACACTAAATCTCGCATCCCAGCGGGCTCTTAAAGTGCCCACTGTCTCCAGGCTTCTGGGCAGAGTCCAAAGAATATCAACGTTCTTCCACCGCAGCACTACAGCGAGCCATCTTCTGAAAGTGAAACAGAAATGTCTTGACCTTAAGAATCATAAGCTGATAACTGATGTTGCAACAAGGTGGAACAGCGCATATGACATGGTCAAGAGGTTCTTGGAACAACAGCCTGCAATCTGTGCCACCTTGCTGTCTCCAGAAATCAGAAAAGGAGAGTCAGACCTCTGCACTCTCAACGAAACAGATGTGTCAAATGCAGAGGACATTTTGAGTGCATTAAAGCCTACGAAGGATGCGACTTTACTGATGTCTGAAGAGAGCAGTCCAACAGTATGTCTTTGTGCTCCACAACTCCTCCAGAACATGACAGATACCATCTGAGACTCGCCCCTGGTCCATGAGGTCAAGAATGCCATCAAAACAGATCTCCGGAAGAGGTACAGCAGTGAGGCAGGGAAGATGATCCTTCATAAAGCCTCTACCCTGGATCCCCGTTTTAAGGGACTGCGTTTTCTCACAGAAGAGGAGAGGTTGGAGATATACAGAGAAGTGGCTGAGGAGGCTGCAGCCTTGGAGGTAATTTCATCATGTCCTGTAAAACTTATAAAATTAAAACAATATGAAAATATTAAATATATTTTAAATATTTAAGTAATTCAATAGTATTTAAGTAACTTAATATTAAATATATTTAATATTAATATATTAAAATATTGCTCATAACAATATTAAAAGTAGCTACAATATGTTAAAGGAACTTGGGGCAGGATCAAGTAATAAGACTCAATAGTGACACGACGGCCGTTGTGGCCGTTGGGGTAACTGCAGCCATCAGCCAAGCTGGCGTGGGAGCACGCATTAACTCTTCACAGCAGTGCAGATGATGCCTTATCCCCTACATACACGAAGCAGCCGGGAAGCTGGCTCGCTGTGTGTAGCGACACACAAGCGCGGCGATTTACCGTTACGGTTGATGCAGTCTGAAAGGCACAGGCGAAAGCAAAGACGGCAAATTGGGGGACAAAAATATCGTCTCTGATACGGGATTGCTGTGTGTAAGCGGCTAATGTTGCTACACAGACACAAACAAACCGTTAGCCTGTGGCTACATCCAGCTGCTAACATCACCGCCCAGATAACAGGTTGGGCTTTAGGGCCCATATATAAAGGGACATATTTCTAACTATTCGGTTTCAGAGTAAAGGACCGTGGAAAATGCGCAGTCTGTAACTATTCAGTGTTACACAGCGGTGGACCAAGTTACATGTTTGCAGCTAACGCTACTTTGCACGTTAGGTCACCCCGAGTCCTCTGTGATCTCATATGATTTTCAAATCAAGCTCTAAACATGACCTGTAATGTTTTTTTAACTGGTTACTAGGAAATGAGCCATGTCAACATCTGTTTTCAGTCCCAATTCCAGTTGAAGCTGCCTCCATGAACGCGCATCCGATGTGTATTCGGGTGCCAGCCTGGCTTTGCTCGTAATTTCGTTTCGACTCACGACATGCCGCTGATAAAACCTTCTTTTTCTTCTTAGTATGACTTTTTAGTGGACTTTGTGTGGTGGTGGGGTGTTTGCTGGCCGTAGCAGAATCCATTACTACCCATGCTTGTCTTCTTCCCGTATCCAAGGAAGCGCATTCAGCGTCATCTCACGTCACATCCGCAAGACTGCGCGGGGAATACGGACCACGAATTGCAGTACATTATGCAGCACACAGCCTGTTCAAGGCAATGGAGAGATATGTGGGTGGGCTCATTCTTTTTGGTTTTGAATGCTTCATCACCCATTAGCATTAAAAAACTTAAAATGCATGTTTATTTTTTCACAAATCCTGCCCCAAGCTCCTTTAAAGTTTTGTCTGAAAAAAAAAGTTATAATAAAAATAGTTATCCTGATAGATGTGAGCTGTTGCATTGACTGACTGAGTACACTATCTATAAGCCATTTTCTAATATTTTGTTCAAACATAGACCCAGTGCACACCTAGGAGGACAGAAGTGGATGAAGAGCCTGGGGGAACAGGAACTCTGGAAGATGAAACATCCATGGAGGACAGCCCCTCTGCTCCCAAAAGAAAGAAATCACTGCTTGTGACTTTGCTAGGACAGTCTTTCACTGACCCTGAAGGTACACTGCAAAAAGAAGCACTCTCAAACCAGAGCATGTGGATCAGCTAGTGTTCTTACAGAAAAACTTGCATATTCCCAAATGCTGAGCAGTTATTCATGTTTGTGATGTATGGCACACATGTACGGCACATTCAGGAAGTGCTCTGGCTGTTACTGTTACTTTTATGTTTGTTATAGCATGTTACTACAAAATGTTGAAGATTTACAATATTCATACAACAGGCTTAGGCTAGGCCTATGCTATTTATTTTTGTTTACTTTCACATTTGTTATGGCTTTTATTTTGTATATTTCAGAACTGCAGAATGTTTTGTTTTTTGAAGATTTATTCACACAACAGGTAGGCTCGGCCTATCTCAGTTATTTCTGTTTATAATTAAGGCAATGGTAAAAATTTAAATCAGTATAACATATTTCATATGTCAGTTAACATATTGTTAACAAGTAAACAGCACTACATAAACTCGTGGTTCTAGTTTTTGTGATGTTTGTGCTTTCTCAGAGCACATAAAATAAAAAGGGAGTTCATATATCTGACTGCTTGTATTTATTTTTTATTTTTTTTCAATTACGGTTTTTATTGTTTCCTTGACAGGCATTACAAAAGGCCATCATTTGTGTTTTCCAAACATGCATTTACAAATGAAAACAAATAGAGTCAAACCTCAGCAGGTACAAATAAATAAAAACAAAACTAGTAAGACGTTGGCATACATGTTTGAAGTACAAACAAAAGGGAGATAAATAAATAAATAAATAAGATAAATAAATAAAAATAAAAAAGACACAAAAATACCAAAAAATCATAAAAATTATATCAGTACATATACCACACATATGCACACATCTCGTATTGTACCTGCATGCACATACACACCCATCCTGTAAACAACCATACATGTACAACATATGTAGTGAACTATTGACCTGGAAGGAAACTATTTTCTCCCCTTCCCCTTAATCCCCTCCCTGTGACGCCAGTCGAACATGGTGCACTGTAGGCTTGGTTTTAAATTATGTGTACATCAGATTTACCTTACATTACCCTGATCTGTGTTAGAAAAGGCTCCCAGATTTTTGTATAGATGTCCATTTTCCCATTTATTTTATATATTAGTCGTTCATAAGAGGCAGTTTCTAATAAGGCTGTATACCATTCAGAGTAAGTAGGATTGTTCTCCCCTGCCCAGTGCCTAAGTATCACCCTCTTAGCTGTAGTGATAGCAACCTTTAGCCACCAAGCCTTTTTCCCACCTACTCTCTCATTTCCTTTTAGACTATTCAGAAGGCAAAGAGCAGGAGTAAGATCAACACCCACACACCCAGGCTGTCAATAATCTTTTCTATAACCCTCTGCCAATAGGTGGCTAGGCTGAGGCACTTGAGAAACATATGGACAAAGTTCCCTTGTTCAGCTTGGCATCGCCAGCAGATATCTGAATAACTCAGTCCTGCCCTATACTTCCTCACAGGTGTCCAATAGAGTCTGTTGAGTATTTTAAATTGAATAAGTTTAGACCTGGCATCTCTTATTGGGTTTAACATCTCCTTAACTAGTATATTCCATTCCTCACCTTCATACCTTACCCCTAAATCCCTTTCCCAAGCAGCTTTTAGTCCTATAGTAGTGCCGTTGAATCCATCAATGAGATAATTATAAATTTGACCTGCCAGATGTGGAAGCTCACCGAACAACTTCAATGTAGTGCATATGGAAGACTGAGTACCCAACCCAGTACCTGCTGGGCTCGCCCTAGACAAGCACTCCCTGAGCTGGAGAAATTTCCAGAAATCTTTTCTCTGTAGGTTGTAAAGTTCTCTCAATTCATCAAATGGTCTTAAAGTATTGTTGTGATAAAGACATCTAATGTGAGTCACTCCCTTGGTGTACCAGTCCCTCTAGAAGAACACCTTCACTCCTTTTTTCAATTTTGGATTGTTCCATAATGAGGCTGACTCTACCAGGAAGGGGGACACTCCCTCCTTTTTTTGTAAATGAAGCCAGGTATTCCTAGTGTGAGAGATTAAAGGATTCTGGATAGCTTCTACTGGACACTGACTCATGTAATCTGCTGCCCTGAATGGGGCATTCAATTCTTCCTCTAGATCTACCCATGTGGGTCTGTCCTCCCTACGTGAGAGGAGGGAGGCTATCTGAGCTCCCATGAATGCTTCCTGGTAAAGACTCATGTTAGGAAGTCGCAGCCCCCCATATTGTGTTTTAGCCTGCAGTCTAATTAGCTTCATCCTGGGCCTTTTCCCAGCCCAAATAAATTGACTAAACATTTTATCTATAGTCTGAAATATAGTCCGTTGAACACCAAGAGGTAACATACTTAGAAGATAGTTCATAGTGAAATCTGCAATTTGTCCCAGCCTTTGAGAGTGAGTTGTATCTTGTCCAAGGCAGGGCCAAAATGATCAGATATCATGTTCTCAAGTCCTGGGTTGAGAAGTATCCCCAAATATTTAAGATTTTTTGGTACACACTGAAATTTCCAATTTTGAAAGTGACTTCTGTAACAGCATCTGGATAGCTGCATCATCTCAGACTTGGTCCAGTGTATTTTGTACCCTGAGATCTCTGAAAACAAGTTAACGAGATCTAACATAGGTGGTACAGATGTCTGCAGGTCTGTCATCAGAAACAAAATGTCATCAGTAAAAATCAACATTTTATGTTCACGACCACCCATCGTGATACTCCTAACAGATTCATTTATTCTTATAGCCGCTGCAAGGGGCTCCAACGCAATAGTAAACAAAAGCGGTGAGAGTGGGTCGCCCTGCTTTGTTCCACGTCCTACAGGAAAAGCAGATGATCTCAGACCATTAGTTGTTATCATAGATTTAGGCTGATTGTATATAAGTTTTACAATATTCTGAAATACTGGTCCAAATCCAAATTCTTTCAGTGTGAAAATAAGATAACTCCAGCTGACACAATCAAATGCTTTGTCCGCGTCTGAAGACAAAACAGCTGTCAGAAGAGGTCCTGCCCTTCACAAACCCAGCCTGGTCTGGATGTATGATTGTCCTTATTACTTTGTTTACTCTCAGTGCAAAAATCTTTGTAAACAGTTTTCCATCACAACACAAAAGGCTAATGGGACGGTAACTTCCACACTCTAGGGGGTCTTTACCTCTTTTCAATATAAGAGTGATTCTTGATTCTGTCATTGAGGTTGGGAGTTTCCCTTTATCGATAGTGGCATTGAATGTTTTTAAAATTTCAGGACTAAGTTCTTCTGCGAACTTTTTATAGAATTCACTGGGTATTCCATCTATACCTGGGGTCTTCCCACTAGGCAACAATTTAATTGTTTTATTCAGCTCAAGATCCCTCATGTTTTCCTCTGAGAGTTTAGGAAGATTTAGATTTTCAAAAAAAGCTCTTCCTTTTTTTACATCCATCTGGCCCTCAGACCTATAGAGCCCCTCTTAGAACTCCTTAAACACATTGATGATTTGTTTGTGATTAGTGACCAGATTTCCATTTTTATCTTGAATCCCCCCAATTTGGCGAGCCGCTTCTCGGGCTTTCAGTTGGCTGGCCAGCAGTTTACCAGCTTTGTCACCTGACTCATACCATTTTTGTTTCAGTCTATATAGAGAGTATTCTGCCTTTTCTGTGAAAATAGTATTTAATACATATTTGGCCTTAACTAGCCTGTCTAGGCATAAGTTGTTAGGGTTTTCCCTGTATTCCTTTTCTAGTCTTTTAATTTTTTCTTCACATTTAGAGATTTGTAATTTGTCCTGTTTTTTTGTTAATGCTGTTTGTTGTATCATTATTCCCCGTATGTATGCTTTGAAGGAATCCCATACGTTAACCTGTTCTGCGCCCCCATTATTGATTTCAAAAAATGGGTTAATGTGGTTTCGAAGATCTACACAGAATCCCTTATTCTGTAGAATTCTGGTATTCATCCGCCAGCCTTTAGATCTTTCTTGTGTCACTCCAAGAATTATGACGAGGTCAATTGGAGCGTGATCTGTAACAGCTATTGTGCCAATACCGCATGTTTCAATGCTTTCAATCAGAGAATGTGAGATCAAAAAATAATCAATGCAGAAAAAAAAGTGTAATCCCGGGCAGATGGATTTAAAACTCCATGCATCATATAGTCCCATATCATCACATAAGGCCTTTATAGCGTCCTGAGTCCTAGAAGGTCTAACAATTCCAGATCCTGATCTATCTAAGAACACATCCAGCACTTGGTTGTAATCACCTCCTAAGACCACAGGGAAGTCACCAAAGTCTAAAATGATTTTCCTGAGTTGTAGAAAGAAGTCTGGATCCTCCACATTAGGTGCATACAGATTTCCTAATATTATATTTTGTCCTGATAGATTAACTAAAAGTATTATTATTCATCCATCTTTGTCTCTAAATTCTCTTTCTACCTTAAGATTAAGTTTCTTGGAAAATAGTATCTTTTTTTGGTTAAAAGTGTTGTGGTGGGCCCAGCCAATCCATTTCTCATGAATTCTAGCGGCATCTTTTTCCAAAAGGTGAGTCTCCTGAAGCATCACCACATCCGAGTTCCTTTGTTTCAGGTAGGTTAGCACCTTTCGCCTCTTAACATATGAGTCCAGACCATTAACATTCCAAGATGAAATCTTAATTATACTAGTTCCCATGACTGCTTAACTGTGTATGATTTTCTGACATGTGAATCCAGAACAGGTCAATTTTAAACCATACAGCTCCTATACAGTTCACAATAGAACAAAAACAAGAGTAACAATAACATGACTGGCGTTCTCTCCCTTTGCAAATACCCATAAACCCTGCATAACAAACCCCCCACTTATGTCCCCTTCCCACCTCAACCAACGAAGCTTTGGTCCACGTGACGTATCTCGAGTAGAGGTCTTCAAAGAGACGTCTCCAACTGAGTTATAGGGCTATATTAACCGCCATATTAATGGCCTAAAAGAAATAAAAATGTAACTTCTATTTAAATGCCCTAGTAAATAACCTTGTAGTATAATCAATTAAAAAATCGTTTAAGAAAAAAAAATAGGGCATACATTTCAGCAGCATAGGGAGCTGCCTCAACAACTATGTATTTACATATAAATCACACCATGTTCATATGTGTGTAGCCAAATGCAATGAGCAGTACTTTCATAGTGTCCCTTTTTTCTTTTAGTACTTTAAGTAGCAAGGGCTACAGTGTGTGGTACTTTCGTGTTAGTTCAAGTCTGTTCAGCTTCTTCAGCCGGGTGGTGGTTATCAACCCACCTCTTTGCCACTGCTGCGTCCTCAAAACAATGCTTCGTTCCATCCACTGTAACCCAAAACACTGCTGAGATACTGCATTGAGTATTGTAGTCCCCGCTTCATGCATATGCGCCTGACCTCCGTGAATTTGTGTCTCTTGTTCTGCACATCTTTAGTGAAGTCCGGGAAGAAGTCCACTTTAGTACCACTCCACTGAAATGTTCCAAGTTCCTTTGCTCTGAGTCGTACTTTTTCTCTATTGGTAAACCGTAGAAATCTCACCAGAATGTGACGAGGAGCGGCGGTGCGGCGGTCCTGTGGGTTGCGGTTTACAGCTGTGGGGATCCAGTGTGCCCTCTCGATGATGATGTCGTCCACATTTTCTGAAGCACCTGTAAACAAACACCGGATCATGTCCTTCACACAGTCCTTCACTTTGTGTCCGTTTTCTGTGCCTTCTGGCACTCCTTTAATCCGAATGTTGTTTCTTCTGCTGTAGTTCTCCTGATATTCAAGACGAGCCTCGAGCTGTGTAATTTTACCATCCATGCTCTGTGTCAAATTTACCAGGCGAGCGTTTTCATCCTCCAGGTGGGATATTCTTCCTTCAGCCTCGCTGGTTCTGGAGCCTAGTTTGGTCACGTCTGATTTCAGTGAGTCCAGGTTGTCTTTAATTGCTGCCACATTGTCTCCCACCTTCTGTATTTTCGGTTGGAGACCTTGATTCATGTTGCGAATTTCGTTCAATATCTCAGAGTTGTCTCCCTCCATCCTGCTCGCCACATCTGCCTTGCTAGCTTCGATGCTAGGTGCTATGCTAGCTGGGTGCCGTGCCAAGAGCAACTTGTTGATTTTCGGGCCAGGAGTGTTTCTTGTTCTCGGGGTTTTTGTTTTACGCATGAGTTCTATCTCTTAGGCAACTTTTTAAGTATAAAATAACAGGTTTGGCAGATATTATTTAACAAATATAGTTGAAGCGTCTCTGCCTCTTCAACAGGCGGCTGCTCCTCTCCACATCGTCACCGGAAGTCCCTGCTTGTATCTTTTGATGAAAACATAGCCATGTGCAGTAATCCTGATGCAACGTGATGCATTGTGGAATCAAATCGAAGACAGGATAATCATAATCGAATCAAATCATGAGACCCACTGGGAACCACTGGCAAGAGTTGGCCAGACCTCTGACCGAGAAACAGGAACTGGTGTTGGTTGGGCCGCCAACCAAGGGACAGGATCAGGTGTCGGTCGGGCCGCCGACTGGGAACCACTGCCAGGAGTCAGCCGGACCGCCGACAGAGGAGCAGGAAGAGGTGTAAGCTGGGCTGCTGACAGAGAACCACTGCCAGGTATCGGCCAGGCTGCCAACAGAGGAGCAGGAACAGGTGTCAGCCGCGCTGGGCAGCAGCGAAGACGAAGCCCAGGGGGTGAGGCATGGGCTTAGGCTGTTAGCCGGGCTGGAGCTGAGGCATGGGCTTGGGCTGGAGTGCTGGCAGCTATCTGGGAGCTACTGCCTTTTAGTTCTTCTATTAAAGCCCTTTTGAGCTTCTCCACCTTGGAAATTAGTTCCGCGGCGCCTAGAGCCTCCCACAACCAGGGCCTAAAAAACAGGAGGAGCAGGAACAGGTGTCGGCCAGGCTGCCGACGGAGAACCACTGGTAGGTGTCAGCCAGACCGCCGACTGGGAACCACTGCCAGGAGTCAGCCGGACCGCTGACAAAGGAGCAGGAGTCCGCTGGGCCGCCGACGAAGGAGCAGGAACAGGTGCCGGTCGGGCCGCCAACAGAGGAGCAGGAACAGGAGTTGGCCAAGCCACTGACAGAGAACCACTGGCAGGTGTCAGTCGGACCCCCAACTGGGAACCACTGCCAGGAGTCGGCCAGGGTGTCAGCCATGCCGCTAATGGAGAACACCAAGCTGGTATCGGCTGGGCCGCCATGACTGGAGCTGGAGCTCTGGGCAGGCACGGCTCCAGGGAGCTGGGCAGCAGCAAAGACGAAGCCCCGGGCAGCGGTGAGGAACCGCAGAACAGGGAGCAGGACCTCAGGGAGCCAGGACGCGGCTGGGAACGTCGCCTTACTGTGGGGAGGCACCCTGTAGGCCAGGCAGGTTCCTAAAAATGGGTCCACTTGGGGCTTCTCTGGGGCTGGGCCTGAAGCATGGGCTTGGGCTGGAACAATGGCAGCTATCTGGGAGCTACTGCCATTTAGTTCTTCTATTAAAGCCCTTTCGAGCATCTCCACCTTGGAAATTAGTTCCGCGGTGCCTGGGGCCTCCTGCAACCAGGGCCTAAAAAACAGCTTTCCCTTGAAAGCGAATACATCCGTAACATTACCACCACATCCCTCCTGCCATTTAAAGCAACCCACAAATTGTTCCACAAGTCAAAACTGTGTGTTGATGTTGTCTGCTGGGTCCATATGGTCAGTTCGTTCTGTTATGTTGTGGTTTTTAGCAAGGTGAGGATCCAAGTGCAGACACACACAGGAGGCAGGAAATAGGGGAACCAAAGGTGAGCTTTAATTAACAAAGCTGAATTACAAAAACCAAGAGAACAAGGAAAAACAAAACAAGTCACAAGGACAAAAACAAAGTAGCAACTAAAGGCTAAAACAAAGTGCAAACAAGAGCAAAGTGCAAATCAATGAGAATCAAGAGAAACAAAAACCAGAAACACACCCAGGTGAGACATGAGGAGACACTGGAGATGACACGACGGAGGAAGACACAGGTGTACACAGGCGGACATGGGTGGACACGGAAGAACCCGGAACCGGACTCAGAGTCACATGGAACAACACGGATGGAAACGGACCAAGACGGAACCACATGGATGGGAAACGAAACAAACTGACAAAGACATGAGGGAGAACAAAGACTATATACAGACACACTAATGACAGGATGAGGAACAGGTGGAGTGAGGAGGGAAAAGGACAGGTGAGGGAAGGAACGGAAAAACACTGGAAGGAGGGAAAAACACAGGAGGAACTGAAAAGCACGATGCGACACACAAAGGTACAATTTCAAAATAAAACAGGAAACAAGAACAACAAGACACTGAACCATGAAAAGCCTGGTATGTTCGTATTGGTTGAGTCTGCAGGACACAATTTATGTCTCCATTTTCTAAAATAGATATAGTATCGTCCATGGTCACTGCCTCCACTTCCTCGGACACTGCTGGTTGCCCTCCTGTCGTCCTCTCTGATGTGATGATGTGCTTCACTCTGGCGTGTACTCGTCATCAGAGTCAACAAGGCTCTCAACGTGGAAGCTCTAACATGCAAAACATTGTATCATCATGAGTCCAATACAATATTCACGTTTGTCTGTGAATCACTGAGGGAAACAGAAAAATAAACATGCAGCAGGCCCACCACTCATCTTGATGTTTTAGCTTTGCCATAACTAACAATAGCCAGCTGTTGCTAGCTCAACATCAAAATACACTCAAAACAATTTCTGAATGCTAACAAAGCTAGCTTGACAGCTAACAGCACTAACACTGGCTATGTTCGTTGTTGACATTCAATATGATCATATGAGGTGTTTACTTACAGGTGAATGAGACATGAGGAGTTACTTGTAGTTAGATGTTGTGATGAAAACGGTGTAACATTACACTCTTCTTCCTACCGCTGGTGAGGACTCGAACTCCATCGGCAGTATTCGGCAGTTTTCGGAAAGTGCTCATTCATGGTTTGGGGGAGTGGCTTTGGAGAGAGGCAGGGGGCGGGGTTTACTGTCTGGATACTTTGAAAATCGAGCCTGGGCTTGACAATTTTTCCATCTTACTGACCCCAGCTTTAACTGTAGCAGCAGAATACTGATCAACAGCAAATACTAACATACTGTTAGTGATGTGTCCATCAAGTTTTTTTCATTCATTGATAGTAGATAGCGTTCAGTTTTACACATTTTTATTTTACACCTGTACTTGTGCTTGCCATTTTACAATCAATCAAGGGATATTTTGAGTCTACTATTGATGGTGTAATAATTCTCACCAGACATTTGGGTATCACTACTAAATGCTCACCACATTGTAAGTGTACTTTACGGTTAATAATAAGTGATAATAGACTCAGCACAAATCTTTAATTATAAATGATTAACACTGTTAATATTGTTTTTAAAATTAATCATATTTTAACATAATGTGTTGTTTTGTCCCAATAACTTATTTCAACAGGAGTTACTTCATACTTATTTTATTGTTATATTTACTATATTTAGTTACTTTATATAAGGAGGGCAGGCCTTATAATGCAATAATGTAGTCGCAGTGCTGTCAGAAATAAGTAACGTAGCAGGCTTGATTGCTACAGTTATCACAGTTTGTCTTCTGTTGGTGTTCTCGTGTGTTGAAAAGTCAAACCAGAAGGATGAGCAGCTGCTTTGCTTGGCCTGAAGGAGCATCCTAACACTTTGATCTGTATCTGTGAGGTGTGAGTTACATTCAGTGTGAAACTCTAATCACAGTTAAAAACAATATATTGATTAATGTAAGACAGACAGCTAAATAACTGTCATTTTATCATTGTTTTCATTTAATATTGACACTGCAAATGCACTTACCACTGAATTGTAGAGCTTCAACATTTAATTGAATGATTGATTGGTTGTCAACTGTGAAATTAATTTCCAACTTTTGATAATTGATCAATTGGTTTGAGTGAATTTCTTTTTTTCTTTTTTAGAAAAATATACTCAAAGAGCTGTGATTCCAGCTTCTTAAATGTGAATATTTTCTGGCTTTCCTCCTCTTTGACAGCAATTGAATATCTATGAGTTGTGGACAAAGTGAGACATTTGAAGACATTATCTTGGGCTTTGGGAAACACTGATCGACATTTTTCACCATTTTCTGACATTTTATAGAACAAATCGCCAGTCACTTAATCAAGAAAATAATCAACGAATTAATTGACATTGAAAATTAGCGTTGTGAACTGAGTTGATATATCTATATATGTTAAAAAGCTTGATTCATAAATGAAAAAGCAAATTTCTAATTATAATTGAAAGCATATAGCATACAGTAGGCTATATACTATATAGTATAAGCCTGTTTTCGTGCTGTCTTTACAAACATGATATTAACGTACTACTACAAATCAGAACCTACATTTAATTAAACCTGCAAGCAGTGATGAACGGGCCCTCATCCCCCCACATGTGTCGGGGTGTGCTGCAGCTGCCACCCAGCAGCTTTGGCTGTTCGACAGGCCTCTGAAATGTCATGTGTTTTTGACACTTTGCGTAAAACAGGTCAATGTGACATCCTGTCACCACTATGTGGCGCCAGAAAAAAACCTTACTAATAACACATTAAGTCAAAGTATATCAAGACTGGAGCACACCATGAAAATGTTCTGTATATCAAAGAACGATTGTCATAAAGGGTTTACTTCCTGTTGACAGAAGATGGCGCAATGACTACAGCTTCTGTTTAGCATGCGGAAGTGTTATGGGTGGGACTCTGATCAAACGTGAAATTTGGGAAAGATTGGATCATTTACACAATTATAACAACTTCCTGTTTCATGGTGAATAATTGAGGTGGATTTGGTCAACCCTCTAGCAGGAGTACATAGAAGACTGTTCCTCTTGAGATCTCATCCTGTGAGTTAACTGTTCAATATCATATATTTCAGTCACCATTTTCAGCCATTTTTTCTTGTGTTGGTGGTTCAGCATTACACCATCTCTTTGTAAAGCTATCTATCTTGATATAATCACGAGACAGTTTGGAGTGCCGGACCTGGGTCTGTTCATACATCAGAGAAGCTATCAACCAACTAGCTTACCGGACACCCAACCACCTCACCGGGCCCAGTATTTGGGCCCGTGCTGGTAAGTCTCGCCTCCTCTCACCATCTAAACAGTCTGCTATATGTGCCTCTTCAACGCCGTGGACTCCAACTGGAGTCCTCGTGTGTAAGTCTCCACTGCCTAACCCTAACCCATCCACCACCACCCCCTGTGATGATTGCTGGAAAGCAGAAAAACACATCACTCACCTCACCAAAAACATCAGACAACTCTCAGACGAACTCCAGAAAAAAGACTCTCTCCTCACCGACTTCATTGACACTGCAGCCACACAGTCCAAAATCATCTCCTCCATGAACTCAGCCATCGCCGACACTATCCTCTGGGACCCTTCTTTATCACCCTGTCACCGGCCCTCCTCGTGCTCAACCCTAAGCTCACAGGCCCTCTGGTCAGTGGTAGTGGGCAAAGATAGGAGTGGGCGTCCTTGCACTGCCTCGCCTCCATCCCTCAATCTCACTAACCGCTTTGCCATGCTACCACCTGATGTCCCTGTTAGCCCTGCTGATGTCCCCATGGCCGATGCTGTCCCAGGGTCCTTCCCCTCATATGGAACCGGACTTCGTCCCAGTTGTGGCAGCAGTAGCAGCGGCGGCAGCGGTGGAAGCTTCTCCACCAGACGTGTCAACTCCTCTGGCGGCAGCTGCGGCGACGGCGCTCTCATCTCCGGCCGCTACGTGGTTCAGGTCTGGAGCCAGACCTAAGGACTCAGCCGATTTTCCACCAAACCAGTCAACCCACCTTCCGCTCTGGACGGATGTGGTCCGTGGCGAACATTCGGCTTCTTCTCGGCAGAACAAACAGCTGGGGAAGTCCTCCTCCTCCTGCCGCAGGTTGCTGAGGGAGGCTGTCAATAGGTGCTCTGGTGGTCTTCCCCGCCCTCAGCTACCGGAAGAGCTGTTTCCAAAACCGGATCGCAGCCCCACATCTGGAGCTCTGGCAGCCACTGTGGATCTCCCATCCTCCTCCTCCTCCACCACCGCTGCTGCTGCTACTCCTGTCCCCTCTCACACTGCTGTGAACCAGGAACCCACTCCTCTCTGCCCCCCTACTGCCCTGATCGTCGGTGACTCCATCGTTCGGCACATCCGTTTTGTGAATGCGGTCACTCACTGCTTCCCCGGTGCCACCACCGTCGACATCCTGGAAAAACTTCCTGGTATCCTGGAGTCAGCGCCCTTAACAATTACAAAAGTAACCGTTCACTGCAGCACGAACAACACCACCCACACGCCATCGGAGATGACAAAAGTTCACTTTTCTCAACTTTTTAATCTTCATAATAACTGAAAAGTCTGCATTTATCTCTGGCCCACTCCCCACAATGGGCCGTGGCGATGTTCATTTTAGCAGGATTCTCTATCTCAACACCTGGCTCCAATCAATTTGCGCAGCACGTGACATCTGCTTTATCCACAACTTTGACATGTTCTGGGAGTGTCCCTCCTTTTTTGGGCGAGATGGTCTACACCTGAGCATGTTGGGATGCCGCACACTGTGCGTTACGCACGTGATTGACTATTTACCTATGTGCACACCTGTCCATCCGCTCTCTCCTTTTCTCTTTCTCCCACACTCAAAGCAAATCACCAAACAATCACTCCTCGTTCTGGTGATGACAGCAGCTGCGCCATTCATTTGGACGCTGAGATTACGTGAGCCAAACCGAGTTAGGAGGTCGGTTGACCACTCTGTGTTAATCCCTGTGTTGCGGACTCAGAAACTTTCCAACGTCACTCTCAAGCTCTCCCTCTTCAATATCAGGTCTCTCACGAACAAAGCAACGTTTCTCTCTGAAAAGGCGGTGGCCTCGCCCTGATCTATCACGAGAGTTTGAAAATAGTCCCCATTCCCGTGAAAGATTCACCATCATTTGAAGTGCTGGCTGTGCAGTTAAAGGGACCTGTACCCACCATTATTTTGTCTGTCTATCGTCCACCTAAGGCCTCTTCCACCTTCATCACTGAACTCTCATCTATTTTAGCAGATCTATGTGCCATCACTCCAAATATCATTTTAACTGGGGATTTCAATATTCATGTTGACAATCCCAATGACATTTTTTCCATAGACTTTATCTCCACACTGGATAGTTTTGACCTCACTACTAGTATGTTACATTTCCAACACACAATAAGGGCCATATTTTAGACCTGATCTGCTGCTCTGGTGTTGTCCCATTTAATCTTTCCGGTACAGAACTTTCATTGTCAGATCACAAATTCTTAACTTTTGATGTCAACCTTCCTATCTGCAAATGCCGCCAAGACCATATCATGTCCTTCCGTAATATTAAGAACATCAACATCACAGAACTTAACAGTCTAATTTCTATGTCAATTTCTCATCCACATCTTTTCTCTGTTACTGAACTTGTCGACCATTACAACAGCACACTACTTACTGCACTGGACACTGTGGCTCCATCAAAAACCTGCACAGTGACTTTTTCTAGGACTGCTCCATGGTTCACCTCAGAACTCTGCCAACTTAAAACACAAGGTTCGCGCCTTGAGCGCCTTGCCAAGAAAACTGGACTCACTGTTCACTCTCAAATGTACTCGCACCACATCACCTCTTACAAGACTGCTCTAAATGCTGCCAAATCTGCCTTCTACTCCAACATCATCCACCGCGACAGAAACAATACCAGGATTCTATTCTCCACAGTAAATAAACTACTCAAGCCCAAAGAAACTGCCACCCGCTTCACATCAGCCCTTCAGTGTCAGCAATTCCTGGACTTCATCAATCACAAAGTTTATTCCATACATCACCATCTCACCCCCTGCCTGTCTTCTCAGTCAAACACTCCTTGGCTCAATGCTACTGTCCGGCCCACCAGTACCCTGTCTGCCTTCCATCTTCCCTCGAATCAACAGATATCTCAACTGATCATATCTTCCAGGTCTACTACTTGTCTACTCAATCCACCTCCTACCACATTGGTCAAGGCTTGTCTCCCCACACTCTCCTCACACGTCACACAAATTGTGCACTCCTCCCTGTCAAATGGTATTGTTCCCTCCCTACTCAAAACTGCTTCAGTCACACCCATATTAAAGGAACTTGGGGCGGGATCTGTGAAATTATAAATATGCATTTTAAGTTTTTTAATGCTAATGGGTGATGAAGCGTTCAAAACCAAAAAAAATGAGCCCACCCACGTATCTCTCCATTGCCTTGAACAGGCTATGTGCTGCATAATGTACTGCAATTTGGGCGCGAATTTCCCGCGCAGTCCTGCGGACGTGACGTCAGATGACACTGAATGCGCGTCCTCGACCGGCTTTCGAACTGGATACAGAAGGTAAACAAACGCGGCGGACCCAAACTAGTGTTTGGGTAGTAATGGATTCTGCTACAGCCAGCAAACGACCCACCATCACACAAAGTCCACTAAAAAGTCATACTAAGAAGAAAACATAGGTTTTTATCAGCGGCATGTCGTGAGTCGAAACAAAATTACGAGCAAAGCGGGCTGGCACCTGAATATACATCGGATATGTGTTGGACTCATGGAGGCAGCTTCAACTTGAATTGGGACTGAAAACAGGTGCTGACATGGCTCATTTTCTAGTAACCAGGTAAGAAAACAGTACAGGTCATGTTTAGAGCTTGATTTGAAAATCATATGAGATCACCGAGGACTCAAGTGACCTAACGTGAGAAGTAGCGTTAGCTGCAAACATGTAACTTAGTCCACCGCTGTGTAACACTGAATAGTTACAGACTGCACATTTTCCACGGTCCTTTAGTCTGAAACCGAATAGTTAGAAATATGTCCCTTTATATATGGGACCGAAAGCCCAACCTGTTATCCAGGGGATGACGTTAGCAGCTGGCTGTAGCCACAGGCTAACGGTTTGTTTGTGTCTGTGTAGTAACATTAGCCGCTCACACACAGCAATCCCGTATCAGAGACGATATTTCTGTCCCCCGATATGCCGTCTTTGCTTTCGCCCGTGCCTTTCAGACCTAACCGTAACTGTAAATCGCTACGCTTGTGTGTCGCTACACACAGCGAGCAGCTTCCCGGCTGCTTCATGTGTAGCGGATAAGACCAACGCAAAGGGGTAGCCTCCTGCGTCAGGTATTGACGCGAGGGGCACTTGACCAAGCGTCAAGCATCTGACGAATAGGGATGAGACGGCATCAGCTGCACTGTTGTTAAGAGCTCATGCGCGCTCCCACGCCGGCTTGGCTGATGGCTGCAGTTACCCTAACGGCCGCAACGGCCGGCGAGTCACTATTGAGTCTTATTTCTTGATCCTGCCCCAAGTCACTTTAAAGAAACCTGGCCTAGACCCGAATGAATTCAATAACTATCGCCCTATCTCAAACCTCCCATTCATCTCAAAAGTTATTGAACATACAGTAGCTTGCCAACTTCAAGACCATCTATCAAACAATAACCTCTTTGAGCCTTTCCAGTCTGGTTTCCGTCCCAATCACAGCACAGAAACAGCTCTCACTCAAATTACAAATGACCTTCTTTTAGCAGCGGATTCTGGCCTACTCACCATCCTCATACTCCTAGACCTCAGTGCCGCCTTCAACACAATATCTCACATCATCCTCTTAGATCGTTTGGCCGGCACTGGGGTCTCTGGCATTCCTCTTCAGTGGTTCCATTCTTACCTGTATGACCGTTCACAGTTTATCCAAGGAGAAAATACCAGATCATCACCCTCACCACTCCCCAACGGTGTTCCACAAGGTTCTGTCCTCGGTCCCCTACTCTTTATCATCTATATCCTCCCTCTTGGCAATATCTTTGACGGCTGTTTGGTCCCCACTTCAACTGAAGTTAAAAGTCTTGGCGTTATTTTGGACAGTACCCTCTCATTCACATCCCACATCAATAACATCTCACGCACAGCCTTTTTCCATCTCCGCAATATCTCCAGACTCCGCCCCTCCCTCACTCCACTGGCTCCCTGTCCATCAATGTATACATTACAAGCTCCTTCTGCTAACATTCAAAGCTCTCCATAACCAGGCCCCCCCATATCTCTCTAATATGCTACACCCTTATATCCCACCCCGTTCACTCCATTCCTCATCTGCCACCCTGCTTTCCACCCCTTCATTTTCACTCACCTCACTGGGCGCTCGGGCTTTTAGCTGTTCTGCACCTAGACTCTGGAACTCACTCCCACTACACATACGCACTCTGGACTCCATCGACACCTTCAAATCCTACCTCAAAACACACCTTTTTAAGTTGTCCTACTCCCTATAATACTCTGTCCCCCAACCATTTTATCCACCTTATCTATTTATCTAGCCACATTGTATTTTCTTTGTATGTATTTATATTATGTGCTATTGTATTTCATATCTGTTTTATTTTTTGTTTTGTTTCTTACATGTAAGGTGACCTTGGGTGTTAGAAAGGCACCAACAAATGAAATTTATTATTATTATTATTATTAAGTAGAGAAACATGTAATTTCCTGTTGCCACCAGGGGGTGCTATGACTGTAACTGAATATTGGCATGTTAATGTGTCCAGGTTGGGTCTGTTATCAAATGTGTGAAGTGTGGGGCAGATTTGATGACAGATTTGACATGTACAGCGGAGTGACAGTAATTTCTGTTTCATGACGACACATTGACCTTCGTCGCGCCGCCACGGCTTTGCTCTTCCACGAAAAATCAAGCTTTAAATAACTTTTCATTGAACACGTGTTGACATTAGCCTGTGAAAAATTGTAAGTTGTTCAGGTTAAAGCTCTAGGAGGAGTACAACATTTGCAAAACGCCAAAATTGAGTCCAAAATCCAAAATGGCCAACTTCTTGTTCGGTTTAGGTAGGCCATGGCACCAAGAGACTCTTTTGCAGGTCTAGATGTGATACACATGTGCACCGAATTTCATACATATAGGTGAAAGCAGTCCCAGGGGCTGCATTTTGGGAGGTGCTGATGAGCCATTTTTTCCTGCCCATGACCAAAATTTAGTGTCATGAGTTTTTGAGCATGTTAAAGCCCCCAAAATAGCCATTTATTTGCATAAATAATAATCGGAGCAATTCCAATAGGGCCTTCGCACAGGCCACAATTATTGTACAGTGTTAATCCAGCTATTGAAAGTGCTGTCAGTCTGTTTGATACTGATTGCGGGTCCAAATTTGTGTTTTAGTATTTAGTTAGCCATTTGGTTTGTTTTTTTTCAAACACTATGATCACATGTTGTATGTTTATGAATTGTATGTCTGTCTCAGGCTGTATGATGTTTACACCAAGACTCCAGTTTTTAAATATATTCTAAAATGCATTTTACGCACATCTATTCCAAATTCAGTTTGTGATATTTGGTGTTTTGGAAACTTTTAAGATTACCACTAGAATACATTGTATATATATAGTGTAGTGACCTTATGGGCTGTGACGCAATGGCTTGTGGGTATTTTGTTGGCGTTGTAATTACTGTTCGTAAATGTGTTTGTAAATAAGACAATGTGGAAATAGTTGTGATAGTGTGTTAATTAATGTCCTTTGTTATGTGGTTAAATTGTGTGAGTGTATAAAGTTGATGAAAATGTGGGCACCGGGAGTGAAAGGGAGAGACTTCAGGTCTGTTCAGCTGTTTGGGAATGTGAAAATAAACTGATGTTTCAGACACAGCACTCTAACGCATCTCCTTGACAACGGAAGTTGTCACATTGGTGTCAGAAGTGGGATTGCCGTGATGACGACTTGGAATGACGTTGACGCCCTTGTCGCCCAGATGGAAGAGAGCGGACTGTTGTGGGAGACTGGCAGAGTGAAAAGTTCCGCCGGGAGGCCAGACGGGCGGAGTAATCCCTGGTGCGAACCGTGTACGGACCGGCCGTATGCTCGTCAGAGCCAGCGGTGATGCTCACTGGCGGCTCATCCTCACCCCGCCCCCAGTAGCGACTGCTACCTCCAGTGACGCTGGAATAGAGAGGACAGCAGAGCAGACTGAAAATCACCGGTGCGCGGCGCTGAAACTGCCGCGCTACAATGGAGAAAAGCGGGCCGACACCTACCTGATCCAGGTCCAGTTAGCAGCACAGATCAACGCCTGGACAGCTGAAGAAGTTGCGGGCCACGTTGCCCTCTCCTTGGAGGGCAGGGCTTTGCAGATACTCACCGACCTCAGACCTGAAGAGCTAAGAGACTGGCTGGTGCTTAAGACAGCAATTCAATGTCGATTTGGACGCTGCACCCACGCCGATGATGCCAGAGATCTGCTCACCAAACACAGGAGAGGAGTTGGTGAAAGCCTGGGGGCCTACGCCGCAGACCTACGCACCTACGCCTGGCGGGGACACCCCAACTTCAGTGAGGCTGTGCAGGAAGAGCTTGCTTTTCAGGCTTTCATCAGGGGCATCCAGCCTGAACGTCTGAAGGAACATCTCCGACTGCAAGCCCCCAGCACCCTGACAGCAGCTCTTGAAGAGGCAGAGCGAGTGGAACACGTCCTATGCCCTGAAGGACATTGCCGCAGTGACACCTACAGGGTGAGCCAGGCCACCTGTGAGAACAGTGATGAGGAGGAAGCCGTGCGACAAGCCACAACCTCTCCACGACAAGAGGGGGCTTGAAGAAGGCTGCTACAGGTGTGGGGTCCTTGGCCACATCGCCTGAAACTGCCCTGCTCCAACACCAAGAAACCAGCCATCGGTGGGATCGTCAAACTAGACCAGGGCGGCAGTGCGGGGGAGCTGTCGCCCATCAGAGCTGTTTCTACCCCCAACTCCTTTACACCACGAGTTGGATGCCTGGGTCAGACCCATGGACTATATCTGGACTGTGCCCTTGAGGGGACCACCTGCCGAGCCTTGGTAGATACTGGGTCCACTATCTCTCTGGTCCGCCCAGGGATCCTGCCCAACTTCAGCAGACCATCGAGAGGAGTTGTGAGGATTTGAACAGGGAGCAGCAGCACCAGCTTAAGGACTTACTGCACACTTTCAGTGACGTTTTTGCTGTCAAGGATGAGGACTGCACCTACACTAATCTGGTTCTCCATGATATAGACACAAGAGAGGCTCGCCCCATCCGCCTCCGCCCACGACGTCTTCCCCTTGCCAAGCGGTTGGCGGCTCAGCAGCAAGTCGAGGAGATGCATCAGGCAGGTATCATCGAGCCCTCAAACAGCCCTTGGGCAGCCCCAGCAGTCCTGGTCCATAAGAAGGATGGCACCTGGCGGTTTTGTGTGGACTACAGGCATCTAAATGATGTCACTCGCAAGGACTCTCATCCTCTGCCACGTATTGATGATGCCCTGGACTACATTGCTGGCTCCTCCTGGTTTAGCTCCCTCGACCTACGCAATGGTTATTGGCAGGTGGAGCTGACCCCAGAGTCCCGTCCTAAGACAGCCTTCTCAATCGGCCAGGGGCTGTGGCAGTTTAAGGTGATGCCATTTGGACTGTGCAATGCTCCTGCAACCTTTGAACGCCTCATGGAGAGGGTCCTGGTCGGCATACCTCGCAACCGCTGTGTGGTATACCTTGATGACCTCCCAGCTCATTCTGCAGACTTCCAGCAGGCGCTCCAGAACCTGCATGATGTCCTCCAAGCTATCCGCCAAGCTAGACTTTGTCTCAACCCCAAGAAGTGCCACTTATTCTGCCGGAGGGTCTCCTTTTTGGGCCATGTCATCAGTGGTGAAGGCATCGCCACTGACCCAACCAAATTGACCGCAGTCCGAGAGTGGCCAGCTCCAAGTAACATTGCTGAGCTTTGCAGCTTCCTGGGCCTAGCATCATATTACAGGAGATTTATCAAAGGTTTTGCCACCATCGCCAGCCCCCTGCACCAGCTGACTCAGAAGGGCAGGGATTTCCTGAGGCTTAGGCTTACCGGCTGGAGGAGGGGTTGTGACAGGGGAGATGACATCCAAAAGAAAAAGGAGAACACCCCACTCACAGCAAAAAGGTGACGTGCAACAAAGAAAATCTTGAACGGGGATCACACAACACACAAGGGATCACCACCACCCAGGGGAACCACCACCACCAACACCGTCGGCCTTGAGCACTAGGGGGAGAGTAAAAACACAATTAGGAGGGCCCACAATTTAAAGAAAAACAAACAATATTTTACAATTTGTGCCAACAAACAATAAATAATTAATTAATAAACTGAAAAAAATATTGAATTAATCATAAATCAACCAACCAAGACAAGAAATCAAGGTCTCTGGCCAGAGATCAACTCAAGGATTAACCATAACTAATTTAACACAAATAATAAACAAGAAAAACTAATTACAATAAACTCCCCAAAATAAACAAATTACCCCAACAAAAACAATAAACACCCGAACTACTAAAAAATTACCAAAAGAAATTCAACCATTAAACAGAAGATAAACAAATAAACAATAACACCAAACCTCGGCAGATTGCCTTTAAAAAGAACACACACACACAGCAGCGGCACGCAGGGTCAGTAGCAGGAAGCAGGCAGCAGGCTGACCAAAGGCGGCCGACCGGACCAAAACCAAGCTGTCGGCGCAGCGGCAGCAAAGCAGCAGCACAGTACAGTGGCAGAATAGCGAAGCCAAACCGAGCCGTAGGAGCAGCGGCAGCAAGCAGCAGCAGCAACAGCACAGTGGCAGAACAGCGGCGAAGCAGCGGTAATGACGTAGCAGTGGCAAAGCAGCCATGATTGAGCAGCAGCGCTTACTTAGCTTAGTTAGCTTTAGCATCCATAACTCCGGTATCAGTCCGGGTGTATTGGCGTCCCATCCAAAGAGGGAGAGGGGTGAAGAATCACACACACAGCGGGGAAAGACAGCCACCATGCAGCGCACGACCAGCAGACAATGCTCTGGTAGGCAGCGGTAAACACTCCTAATGATCGCCTGACCGCAGTGGAGACGCCGGATCTGTGTTCAGATGCTAGCGGCGAGTACCATGACCTGGAAGTGGACGGGCCGAAGAGGCAGGAAGCGAGAGGTCAGGAGGAGGAACACGGCCTACTTTTATCCCCTCTGTCTGAGTAACAATTGGCTAATAAGCCAGAGGGGCGGTGGTGCAGCAAAACTAAGTTTGATATGGCAGTGATGCCCCTTATCACTACACGAGGGTGAAAGGTGCAGGTTCTGCCAGTGTGTGGAGAATCATCACTTATCAGGCAGCAGGGTGGCTGCATTACAAGTTGCTGTGACATCCGACAACAATGACTGTGAGACCATCGATCCCCAGCAGCTCCTACAGGACCAGCAGCAAGATCCTGTCCTTTCCAAGGTTCATGCCTGGGTTGGGGCCAGGCAATGACCGGAGTGGGCAGTAGTATCAGCACTGGACCTGGAGACCAAGGCGCTGTACTCCCAGTGGCCCTGCATTGCAGCCCAGGAGGGCCCGGCCTTCTATACCGTTGCTGGAAATCTACGGGAGGTCATCATGAGGTTCTGCAGCTTCTGGTTCCTCGCAGCCTGCGGAGCCATGTCCTCAAGCTGGTCCATGGTTCAGTGGGGGCAGGACATTTCGGTGTAGCTAAGACCCTACACCGGCTGAGGGGAAGATTCTATTGGCCAGGCTGCCGTCGCGATGTGGAGCTGTTTGTCCACCGCTGCGATGCCTGTACTGCTAAGAAGGGCCCCACAAGGCAGTCACAAGCCCCCTTGCAGCAGTATCGGGTGGGGGCACCATTTGAGAGGGTTGGTGTCGACATCCTGAGCCTATTCCCCACTACTGACCAGGGGAACCGCTATGTCCTGGTGGCCATGGACTACTTTACAAAATGGCCAGAGGCGTACGCAGTTCCCGACCGGAGTGCCACCACCACTGCAGAGAAGTTGGTCGACGAGATGTTCTGTCGGTTTGGAGTTCCTGAGGAGCTCCACAGTGACCAGGGGCGAAACTTTGAGGCCAGGGTACTTCAGGAGGTGTGCCATCGCTTCCGGGTGAAGAAGACCCGGACCACCCCCCTGCATCCTCAGAGTGATGGCCTGGTGGAGTGGTTCAACAGGACCCTGGCTACACAGCTCGCTATTCTAACTGACTGCCACCAGCGAGACTGGGACCGTCATCTGCCCTTGGTCCTGTGGTCATATTGGACAACAGTGCAAGAAACAACTAAGTGCACCTCTGCAGCATTGATGTTTGGACATGAGCTGCGAACTCCTGTGGACCTGGTGTTTGGGCCCCCTCCAGAGCAGGAAGTGAGAGGAGAACCAGGGCTGGATTATTACTACCACCTCTGTGAGCGGCTGAGAGAGGTACATGAATTCGCCAGGCAGTCCTCGGTAGAGGCCAGGTTGCAGCAGAAACGGGCCTATGATCTCCGCACCAAAGGGGAGGACTTTGCAGCTGGTGCTCAAGTGTGGGTCTACAACCCAGTGAGGAAAAAGGGACGTTCCCCGAAGCTCGATAGCCACTGGGTGGGGCCCTGCACCGTCCTGGAGAAACTGTCCGATGTGGTTTATCGGGTGCGGTTGCTTCGGAGGAACTGGGTGATGGTTCTTCACAGAGACCGTCTGGCACCCTACCAACCATTGGTCTCATCTACAGAGCATGCTGAGGGGGAACGGCCAGCCTTACCACCCAGTCCCCCACAGACTACTGAGGTTAGCCCCCGACGCACAACACGCAGGCGACGCCGGCTTCCTCGGCACCTTCAGGACTTTGTTGTCAACACATGGGTTGCTGAGGACAGCTAATCCAGCTGGATGGGGGCAGTGTAGTGACCTTACAGGCTGTGACGCAATGGCTTGTGGGTATTTTGTTGGCGTTGTAATTACTGTTCATAAATGTGATTGTAAATAAGACAATGTGGAAAATAGTTGTGATAGTGCGTTAATTAATGTCCTTTGTTATATGGTTAAATTGTGTGAGTGTATAAAGTTGATGAAAATGTGGGCACCGGGAGTGAAAGGGTGTTTGCTGGGAGAGACTTCAGGTCTGTTCAGCTGTTTGTGTATGTGAAAATAAACTGATGTTTCATACACGGCACTCTAACGCCTCTCCTTGACAACGGAAGTTGTCACAATATATATATAAAAAAATTGCATAGACTCATATAAAGATGTTCTCTCCCAATCCACACTTATGATTAGATAGAAGGGTGTAGCGGTGTCTGTATCTGCAGAGAGACCCTGCCTTCTGCCAGCATTTTCTTATTTTGTCAGTATGGGTGTCAGCCATTCTGGAGGAATTATGTTTGTGTGACATATTCCTATGTTCAAATGACCGTGGCCATCCATCCGTCTGTCCATCCGTCAGTCCATTCATCCATCCATTGTATTCCGCTTATCCAGGGTCAGGTCACAGAGTTTTCCAGCTCCTCCTGGGGGATCCCGAGGCATTCCTAGGCCAGATGAGATATATAATCCCTCCAAGGAGTTCTGGGTCTGCCCCGGGGTCTTCTTCCAGTTGGTCGAGCCCGGAAAACCTCCAAAGGGAGGCACCATGAGCCATCCTAATCAGATGCCTGAACCACCTCAGTTGGCTCCTTTTGACGCAAAGGAGTAGCAGCTATACTCCGAGCTGAGTCTAGCCACCCTAGGGGGGAATCTCTTTTTGGCTACTTGTATCCTCAATCTCATTCTTTTGGTCACTATCCACAGCTCATGACCATAGGTGAGGGCTGGAATGGAGATGGACTGGTAAATTGAGAGCTTCGCCTTCGTATATCTTATTTCTCTCAGCTTGTCAAACTAGCAGACTAGCAGCTGTATAAACACATAACAGTGTCCTGAGCATACCTAACCCATAGTCTAGAGCATATGTCACATGTACGCAAGCAGTTTTTTAGAACATTTTAGCACCGTCTCTGTCCACAGAACACACCTGAAAAACACATATCTCATGGCCATTCATGTACACTGGGCATGTGTGCTGTTTTAAACAGGAAGCAGATTATATAGTCGGGTCGGTTGCTTTAGCATCAGAAAATACTATTAACAAGGCAGGGAAACATCCGTTCCGTCACTGTCACAAACGCAAATACTCCAATATAATAACACTCCAAGCTCAGATTTGCCAATGATACTACAAACACTGATAAACGTGTGTCAAAAAATCTCTGTTTCTGCCCATCCAGATGTAAGCACTGAAAACAGAGTTTCTGAATATCTTCACCCTGGTAGGAGTTTTCCAAATGCTCTGTTTTCACTGTTTACGTGTGTACAGAAGACAAAAATGCATCGTAATTTTTTTTTGTTGTCATTGTGTCTATCTCAACACAGAGTAGTACATGAAGTTTGGCAGTGATGGTACAATGCCTAATTACTAAATACTTCATTATGCTCTATAGACTTCTGGTTTGAAAGTGGATGCTACAAAAGAACTGGACATTGGCCTTCTTACTGTCCATGGCCTTAAGAGACTGTCAATGTTGCTGGAGGAGCATGTCATGCTGAACAACCCAAAAGAAGGTGCTATTGCCTTTGCAACACTGATGGCTCTTCTTTACTGCCTTAACACTGACTGAAGTATACATTTGAGCTAATACAAAAAGTTTACCACTGGTCAATACAAATCCTATGTGTGTAACAGTTTGTCAGATGTAGTGTCGGTGCTAACTACAAACAGAACTCTACAAACAGAAAAGAATGTTATGTGTTGAAAACTTGTATGTTGAAGTAAAAATGTATGGAACGCTGTGATCCTACCCTCTCACTCACTGGCGCTACATGGGGGATGGTGGAAATGTATTTTCCACATATTGATAAGCATATGAAACAAAAACAGCCTAGAGTCTGTATTTGATGCTGGACAGTTTGAAGCATTGAGTGGCTCAGCCTGTATTAAAGTTACAGCCAATACTAAAATAATACCTTCAAGTCAGATGCTTTGATGCAGACGGAATTATGGCTGTTTAATGACATCTACAGATATAGACTTTATTAATCCCATGAGGGGCAATTTGTTTGAGTAGCTTATTGAACACAAAACAAAAACTTGCTGTTATGTGAGAAAAAAGTGAGGGTTTTCAGGAGTCATTTGTTCTTGTTCATACTAAGTTACTGATACCTATTGTTTAATTTTTTTTGTTTGTTTCGGTTTCATGTATACTACCATGTGTTCACACAGTTATGACCATATTTTAAACCTAATTTTACATTCAATAATTTTACAATACAAATTGCATTTAGACTGTAAACGATGGCCATGTTGCTTTAAATATGTGGCATTTGTTATAACTTCCTCATGGTAATGTTTTAATACTTGATACATTCAAACCAATAAGACCACTGTCAGCTTTAAATAAAATAAAATAGCAATTGTGAATATTTGTTGATGTTGTTGGGTCAATTTTATGTAGTTCTGTTAGAAAAAATAGCATCCTAAGTTATGTAGGCATATTACAACTTTGTTGAATACCTTTGTAACTAAGATGAACTATTCCTGAAAAAGTAACCTGACTGCCTTAGAAGATAAGTTTATCAACAAGGGGCTTAGTTGAGACAAATTTTATTTTTCACATTTGTACAACTCAGATATTAAGACAAGTTTGTTGGTTTTATTAGTAATTCTTTGTTGACTTAACCAGGATTTAGGTTTGTACATTTTGAAATGTCACTAACAAAACACTTATTAAGTATTATTAAGGATATTAAGGACTATTTTGTAACCTTTGTCAACCAAACTTTTTATTCTATGTTTAAGGAACTCAAATTAAATAACTTAAGTTTCTTAGCTTTCCTAGCTAAATAATTTAAGGCAGCCAGGTTACAAATTATTTGAAGTTGAACCAGTTTAATCTTTTTTACATTTTGGAAATGTTTTCATAATTATGAAAAGAAACAACCATGAATTATGTATCCAAGACAAACAGCAAGTTTCCAGCAGTGATGGTAGAGGGACAGCCAAGGCATTGGCAAACATTCCAATTGATTGCCATGGTAGTGGAAAACAAATGTCACGAAGCAACATTTAACTCTTACAACGGCTTCTCCTGACGTACTCCTGGGCGGGGTTTCCCTGGAGCTGCTGACATACACACACCTGCAGCAGATTGGCAATCAGCGGCTGCCGATAACCCTGGTCTTCACTCTGACTGGTGCCAGATGATTTCGTCAGTACTGCGTGGTACATGGCCCCTGTTAGTGCTAATCTCTTTAAGAGTTTTTTCGTGTTTTTCAGTGATCTACCTCGTTTAATCTACATTTACATTTACATTTAGGGCATTTAGCAGACGCTTTTGTCCAAAGCGACTTACAATAAGTACATTTGTACAAGAAAGAAACCACAACATATCACCGTCGAGGTGGGTAAGGGTTAAGGTGGGAGTCATGCTATGCGGGGTCGAGGTGAAGTCTGAACAAGTGAGTCTTGAGTCTTTTGCGGAAGATGGCAATGACTCTGCTGTCCTGACACTGGTCGGTTCCACCACTGAGGTGCCAGAACAGAGAAGAGTCGCTGAGTGACCTTTGTTTGCTCTCAGCGTTGGTGGTACCAGCTGGCTAGCTGAGGTAGTGGAGCGAAGTGCTCTCGCTGGGGCGTGTGGTCTGACCGGTAATTGGAGGTAGATGGGTGCAGTTCCGTTGACGGCCTCAAAGGCCAGTACCATCGTCTTGAATCGGATCTTGGCTGCAACAGGAAGCCAGTGGAGGTCACGGAACAGGGGGGTCACATGGGAGGATTTGGGTAGATTGAAAACGAGGCGTGCTGCAGTGTTCTGGATACGCTGCAACGCTTTAGTTGCAGAGGCTTGGTCCAGCCAAGAGTGAGTTGCAGTAGTCCAGGCGAGAGATGACCAGCGCTTGGACCAGGAGTTACATTGTGAGGAAAGACCGGATCTTGCAGATGTTGTAGAGGGCAAATCTGCAGGATCGGAAGGATAGTCTGTCGTCGAGGATTACACCCAGGTTCCTCGCAGTCGATGAAGGCGATACTGTGACGTCCTCGACAGTGACTGACAGGTCCATGTGAGGGCAGTCTTTACCCGGGTTGAAGAGGACTTCAGTTTTATGAAGGTTGAGCTTGAGGTGGTGTGCAGTTGTCCAAGCGGAGATGTCTGCCAAACATTCCGAGATGCGCGTTGCAACGGGGATGTCGGAGGTGGTAGGATCTACCACCGGCTCTGTTTCCAGTTACCCAGCCTTCAGCCTCTGCAGCTAACAACCTTGCCCTGAGTTCCCCTGAGCGCCACACTCCACGCTATCCACCAGTGCCACTGTGAGCTACCTCTCCTCCTCCTCCAGATTCCCCAGCCAGAGCCTGTCACTACTCATACCTGCATACTCCCTGTAAAGCCTCAATAAATGTCCTTGCTACACTACTCCCTGCCTTTTTGTCCGCTTCTGGGTCCAAGTACACCTACTAACTGTAACATGAACTCTGTGCAGTGCATAACTATACATTTTCTATACTTTAGGACACTGTGGAAGCCATTCTAAGAGAACTAGGGGATAGCGTCACCACTTTTGGAAGCACTTGACTGGTCCACAGGTCATGGGCCTGCTGAACCCAGTAGTGAGCCATGTATTTAGAAAGAGGCAGACCCTTCTTCTTCCACCCTGTATGAATGAAGTCGAGGCACTAATTGTTGTGCTGAAAGCTAGCACAGCCTAGTGACGACCCCTGCCCCCAAATCTACATGCATGGTTATACCCAACTGGCTACTGTCAAAGCTTGTTATGCAGTGAGCCAGTGTGAGGAGAAAGCGGAGAAATGTATTAATAGATGAATCAGATGAACTTATTAATAGATATCCTCTACACTACAGGGAGATGGACCGCAGACTTGCAGGCACTCATACACACACCCCTTGATGAAGAGCTTTGTTGCCGATTTTCTCTTTCACTCTTCTTTAACTGTTCCACACCATCTCCCAGAGGCAATGAGAATACCTTCTTGGTGGATGAGCACTAACATGTTATATTATTGCGACAAATATACACAAAAATGTTCCTGTTCTCCTTTTAAACACCTCATCTGGAAAAAACCTGGAATTTTCTTTGTGGCATTGAGAATGATCCACACCTGAAGTAACTTCCTCTGATTGCTGCGACTGATGTCAAGGGCTGGATATCTCCTTCTTTGTCTCTAATGCTCCCTAAAACCCCAGGATTTTAGTTTGGTAGTTTGCATTCATTTAGATTTGGTTCAACTTGATAATGTGTGATTGTGATTGTGATTGTGTGGTAATTTTTGTTGAGTTGTAACAGGCATTTTAAACTGGGCACAAACTGAAGAGGGTTTCACAAATCATCCGACCCTTTTTCCTTGAGTCGTTGTGATCAACACTGTCATTAAAAATCTAATTTTCTTTTTTTTTTTTTACTTAAATTTTTATTGAGTTTTCACATGCAAATAGGCAAAACAATACAAAACAAAATACAAATTAAAGTAACAGTAATGATAATAATAATAATAATGCTAACAGACTGTCTGGAGATGTTCTGCCATTCTGTCCACTGTTCCATTTAGCATTTGTTCAGTTGGTGTCATGTCTCATATAAATGTTCCATTTTTCCCAGTTCTTTTCAAATACATTCTCTTTGAGTCTCAACAGATATGCCAATTTTTCCATAACAAGGATTTCCTGGACAATTTCCAACCACTGTTCCTGTTTTGGAGCATTTACATTAAGCCAGTTTCTTGTGACCGCTTTCTTACTTGCTGCAAGTAATACTTTAGTCAGGTACAGATCTTCTTTCATTACTGCCTTGTCAATATTCCCAAGATACATCACTGGACAGGTATTGGGGATTTTGTATCTCAAGACATTTTTTACAACAAAGTTAACATTTTGCCAGTATATCCTCATTTTTGTACAGTTCCAGAAGATATGTGCATGGCCTGCCTCCACGCTCACACATAGTCTCCAGCAGTCTTGTTGTATTGCGAGTTGCCTAGATTTTATCTTTGGTGTTATAAAATAACGAGTTAGGTTTTTCCAGCAGAACTCCCTCCAAATTAATGAATTTGTCGATGTACATTGTGTCTCACACATGTGATACCACTCCTCCTCTTGTATTTGGATTTTTAGTTCTGCTTCCCATTTTGCTTTTATATAAAGTGTTGATTCCCCCCTGCTCTCACCCAAAGCTCGATAGAAAGCAGAGATGGGCCGAAACCCCTTCTGTTTATATGAATCCATAATAACTCCAATCACCTTATTTATAGTTTCATTTGACCTTATCTCTTTTGTGAAGTAATCTCACAAATGCATGTATCTATAGAAGTCTTTGTTTTTGAGGCCGTACTTTATCTTTAGATCTTGGAAACTTAGAAATTCTCTGCCCTCTGAAACTGTACATATTGCTGTCGCACCTTTTTGTACCCATTCTTTGAATGCTGGATCAGATGCCCCTGGCTTAAACTTTGAGTCATACGCGAACCACCTCAAAGTGCCTAGATCCCTCTTAAGTTTGTATTTTCTTACTACAGCGCTCCATATTTCTAGTGTGAATGCTACTATTGTGTTCATAGCGTGTCTCAAAGCATCTGTCAGATATTTATCCCCCACCAATATCTGGGTTTGATAGCCCTGTACTTCCCTTTCCATTTTTTTCCATTTAGATTTATAGTCAGGTCTACACCAACAGGCCAGATGTCTAAGTTGAGCTGCATAGAAATATTCTGTTGGGTTAGGCAAAGCCATCCCCCCCTTGCTTTTAGGCAGTTGAAGTGTCGTAAATTTTATTCTTGGTTTTTTACTGTTCCAAATGAATCTAGAAATCATCTTGTCCCAGGCTATACATTTATTTTGGGGGATATTAATTGGAAGCGCTTGAAATAAATATAACAATTTAGGTAGAATATTCATTTTGACTGTCTGTATTCTAGCACTAAAGTCTAACGGAAGGGTAGACCACCTTTCAATATCTTTTTGGATGCTTTTTTCAATTTCACTATAATTGTTTTCAAACAAGTCGGGAAGTGTTTTACTCAGAGTTACACCAAGATACTTCATTGTTTTAGAATTCCATTTCAGATTATATGCATCTCTTATTTGTCGGGATGGAGAATAATTTAAGGAGAGAATTTGTGTTTTTGATATATTCAGTTTATACCCTGAATAGTATTCATACGTTTCCAGGAGAGACATTAGATGTGGGAAACATATATCTGGTTGTTCAAGAAAAATAATGACATCATCCACGAAAAGGCCAATGATATGTTCTGTCCCTCCTACATTGACACCCTGCAGTTCCTCACACTGCCTTATTTGCCTGTGCTAAAGGCTCAACATATAAAGCAAAAAGAGTGGGAGACAGACAACAACCCTGTTTTGTCCCCCTCTTCAACTGAATCGTATTGGACATGCTTCCTTTTACTCTGATCTTGGCTATGGGCTCTTGATAAATAGTTTTAATACATTGGATAACCTTTTCATTGAAGCTATATCTCTTTAGTGGCTCATACAAGAATAACCAACTAACACTATCAAATGCCTTTTCAGCATCCAGACTAACCAGAATTGTGCTTGTACCACTTTTTTTTTGGTTACCACCACTTTTTGAACGTTGTCTAGAATATGGAGGGTTCTTCTATTATTATTGTGTGTTTGGTGTCCTTTAATAAAACCGGTTTGATCTTCATCAATCAAGTCTGGTATGAGGACCTCAAGTCTTTTGCAAATAATTGATGTAAATAGTTTATAGTCTACATTTAAAAGTGATATCGGCCTATAATTTTTGCAGTCTTCTTTATCTTTGCCTTCTTTAGGTAGAACGTTAATAATTGCTTCCTTCCACGATGGGGGGGCCCCACCCTCGTTAAGAGTCCAGTTAAAACAGGGCAGAAGCAAGGTGTTAGCTCTTTCTGAAAGGCCTTGTACCATTCCGAAGGATACCCATCGCTACCTGGTGATTTACTATCCTTTAACCTACTAATTGCAATTTCTAGCTGCTTAACTGTAAATTGCAACATAATAGTGTCATTCTGTGTCTCACCAATAGATGGCAGGTCAACTGTTTCAAGAAATGTTCTTATTGTTTCTTTATCAGCTGATAATGGTTTAGAATAAAGTTTCTTGTAGTATTCTTCAAATATTCTCTCTATTTCCTCTGGTTCTTGTGATAATTGATTGGTTTGAGGGTTCCTTATTTTGTGAATTGTGTTAATAGCCTGCTGTTTCCGCAGGCGTCTAGCTAAGAGTCTTGTTGCTTTTGGGCCTGATTCATAGTAGGTCTGCTTTACAAGTCTTGCCCTCTTTTCTATATCTGTCCTGAGTATCTCATTTATCTCTTCCCTTACCTTCTTTATTTGTTATAATATTGACTGATTTTCTGTATTTTTATGTTTCTTTTCCAACTCTTGCAGTTTTTCTACTTTGTGTTTATATATAGCTAGCCAAGCCTTTTTTTTTTTTATTAAAAATCAAATTTTTTTAATTAAAAATCTAATTTTCATATATCCAGACCAGTTACTTCAGTCTGACGTCAAAACCCCAGCAACACCTGTAGTATAAAGAATGAAACATGTTTGATTAACATGTTTTGTTCTCACAGCTGTGCCCTGTGCAATCATTACTCTGTGTCGACAGTTAATTCAATCCAACAGGAATATTAGCAAAATGCAGCCAAAGCTGGGAATGTCTTTAAGTTTCTTATAATTTGCAAATGAAAATTTTGACCCGATGGTACTAGATGAAGTCACAAAAGTTATTCAAATTCATTCTGAGAGGGATATGAATGTGTGCACAACATGACAATCCATTGAATAACTTCATACATTTCACTAAAGCTGAGAAAATGACCCCATGGTAGCACTAACTAGAAGACCAAAGTCAGTAGGATGCATCATCTGTGAACCATGAAGGTCCGAATCAAATATTTAGTATACAGTATATTTCACAGGATAAGTGAAAACTGTGAACTGGTAACTGCCCGGTCGAGGCAGCATCGACTGAAGCTACATTTCTCCTATACTGCACATTTGCAAGTTTGCTTTGAAAGTGGCAGATGCCTTCTTTGGTGCGTAACCAACCTTTAAAAATGAGGCCCCTGGTCATAATGGCCCCTCACTGAATACAACATAAATGGGAACTGGGACGAACCTGGGGAGGCAACCTGGTATAGCGATTACAAAAGCTATGTGGGAGAATATCTGGAACAATACAAAACAAAGAACACAATCTGTCTGGACCGGACATTAAAACTCTAAATACTAGACAGAATGCATTCATCGCCTGATGATGTTTCCAAATATAAATCGATTATCTCCTTATAGTGCCTAAATGCAAATGATGCTTAGCAGCCTTACACAGTCTTTAGTCCCGCCGAAAATTACAAAAATAGTGGGAAACCGTTCTGTATGAAATGCAAAGCATGTTAGGAACTGAGCTAGAACTGGATCCATTGTTGCTCCTCCTTGGTCTTCAAAGTGTTGCAAAGGACAGTAGGTTAAAAATGGGCAACAAGCTGACAACGCTTAATATACTAGAAAAAACTTAGAATACTATATTGAAAATGTATAATAAGGCACATAGATTGATGGCTGATGAGACAGACATGTTTTCAAAATAAAGAATTTTATTGTATTTAATCAAAAAGCATGAAAAAGGATGAGACCTGAGCTGCTGGGAAGAAAGGATGGTTAATAGGCAAATTAGAAATGAATCAAAAACTAATAAATGGGATTAAAACAATTCTTTATTACAACAATAGCTGAAAAGGTACACAATCTTAAAGGTGGGCAGGAGAACCATTGGGGCTTTAAAGGAATAGTTCGATCAACGAGACACACGATAGATACACACCGGTATTTACATCCAGCTGTGAGTTTCAAAGTTTCAAATCACTAGTGCAGGCAGATCCCTCTTGTGTTTGTGTGTCGCTCAGTCGCTCACAGCTGGATGTAAATACCGGTGTGTATCTAGACTCGCGTGCACGCGGGAGTGTGCCTCCAGGCAAATATAGCATAGTGACTGTTTAGGCTAGAAAAATGTACTAAATGACGTCGTTTTGAGTAAACTCTGGATGTCGCCACTTCAGGACACTTGGATTGCAGCAGACGAGCAGTATGGAGGAATATTACAAAGTTTTTGTGTAGTTTTATGGACCTTTTCTTCTCGGACGCCATTAACGCTCGTTATATGGATTACTGTTGTCAGAGGGTACCCCCGCGGGTCTCCAGCTGCACTTTGAGGAATAAGAAACTACACCAGACTTCTCATCAGCATGAGGGTGAGTCGATAATGACTGAATTTCGTTCTAGAGTGAACTATTCCTTTAATACCAAGGTCAGCCAATATGCCATGTAGGACAAAGCTTTTTAGCTTATTAACTAAAAAATAATAGTAAAGAAAGGACAGAAACAACACCAGACACTTCCAGCAGCGAGCAGAGGTAGGAGCAAAGAGAAATTTACAAAGGCCAACAGATGCCTTATATAATCTGGCCCTGATTAGGGGGTTGTTAGTGCAGTCAGGTCTGGGACTGCATTCACAAACACTAAATACTGTTCACTTCTGTACATTAGGGGAACTGAATACACTAAATGCATTCACCTACATTCCCCACCACACATAGAAAATTGTTTAATGTCTTCATATTCTGTGCCAGGAAAAATATGACTTCAAATGATTTCCTGGAAGGCATCTTCAGTCTCTGGTTGTTGTAGGACAATAATAGAGCATATTCCGCTTGATCTCCTGACTTGTAATATACTTGAAGATAGCCAACTTTACCACAGTTTGGAAACTCTTTCTTAAATATGTAAATGTGAATGTGTGTTCCATTTCATCTATACACATACATACATCTTTATATGAAGTATGAGATGCTAAGACCAAACTATGGTGGAGGTTGTTGTGATACTGTGATAACTGAGGCAAATGATGTGCAATGCTTGACATACACTGTATACCTCAGGAAAACAATACTTTGTTTTGTTCTTTTGTCTACAGTGTATGCTGAGCTGCACAGTGTTAAGTGTTAAATTGGTGTAGCCCTTTTAGTTTGTTGAATGAAAAACAGAAAATTCATACGCTACTTCCCAATAAAAAGTCCATATTGTCCACGAGAAACAAGAGATAAGTCTGTTTTGGTTATCAGTTGTATCAGAGATGGTGAACAATGCAATGAGATAAAATCCAAAAGCAGCAGTAGATCGGTTACATTGTCCATAGAAAATTATGATCATCCGCGCTGTAAGCACCATTCAGGTACAATATATATACATCTCAGATCTGATTTTATTGGTATATCTTAAAATGGGAGATAAAGGGACCGCATACCCCATTAAAAATATTTTTATCTCCCAGACCGTTTGTATGTAACCTGTTCATACTGTATAAGCCATTTTACACATCCATTCAATCCAATCTTTTAAACAAGAAGGTGGAAAATTGCTGATGTCTTTTTATGAACAAGAATACAATTTCAAATTTGTAAGAAACTCCAAAGATCTGAGCTAAACAGATTAAGCTTATTTTTAAGGTCATCAAAAGATCTGACCTCGTCAAGAATCTTTGTCTCAACCAACCCATCTTTCCCAAAAGAAAGTTGTGTCCCATCTATTAGCAATTTCCTGTTGTACAATCCAAATGCCCTCTATTAGTATATGGATTTGACCATGTTATTTGATGTGCCATGCTCCCTCTGTAGTTAAATACATCTTCACTATTGCCAAAATGTCAGATTGATCATCATGAGGAGATGTCATATTCTAGATAGTAGATATGTTTTGATGATGAAACACCATCCTATGATTAACTTTGTTCATATATTTGTTATTATCATATTACATATTGTTATATTGTATATTACATACAGTATGTAGTCTATCCAGTATTAATCAACATACTAACTACCCTCAGACCTTTTTCCCTCCGAAGTCCAGGGGTTGTTTTTCAGGTCATTGCATGTGCGACATACAGGATATAATGTAAACAAATTCATTTGGACATCAGTACAACTTGTTACAGCTATTGTATAATATTGCTATTATGTGACAAATTTCAAGGGAAGGATCCAAATGCAAATGTTGAAGGCAAAGCTTGAGGCAGCTCAATGATTTAGTTACACCATAATGAAAGCACAAAGGTTTACTGAAAAGTAAGGCAGGCAGGGGTCAATACCGGGAAGGCAAGCAACACTTAAATCAGATGGGGGGAGGGGGACGACAAGACTATAAATACACTCAGGATTAAGGTGACAAAGAAAACTGGCGGGAAAAACACAAAGACAGAAAGTAGAACAATATGACACATGAGAAAAGAACTGTACAAATTAAAACAGGCAATGACTACACTGAAACCCCAAACACTGTCAGTACCCCCCTACCCCTCTTTAAGGAACAGCTCCCAGATGTACCCACAAAACAAGCATCTGGGCAGCCTGGGGGCAGGACTGAAGATCATAGCACATCTGGGGGGAGCAGGCCTTGATGCTGAAGGCACTGATGGAACCGGTCTGGAGGCCAGCCATGGGCTGGCAAGACTAGTGGAGCCACTCTGGAGGATGACTTGGAGGCCGAAAGTGTAGGCAGAGCAGCTCTGTAGTACAGGCAAGAGGACAACCAGACTTGTGAAGCCGCTTTAGGGAACAAACAAGAAGCTGAGCAGCTGATGAGCGAGATCAATGGTAAAGGCAGGACCCCTCTGGAGGTTTGAAGCAGGATTGGAGGCTGGTGACAGGGCAGCAGGATTGGAGGCCAGTGACAGGGCAGCAGGACTAGAGGTCAGCAGCTGGGAGGCTAGTAGGGGAGCAAGTGGAGGCAGGGTAACAGGAGGCTGTTCACACACAACAAGAAATGCAGCAGTACAGGAACCCCTGAGTTTTGCAGGTCAGGCTCATTTGGGTTGCTGCAGCACATTAACTAGAGATAGCTGCAACTCTGGAACTGGTAAATGCTGCAGCTCAGACACAGGGGACTGCTTCAGTAAAGAGCAAGAGCTGGAGCAGGAGTCAGCAGAGATGACAGACTGAGGGAGTTCGGGCTGTACAGTGGCAGAGTCAAACAATAGGGGGTCTGTAGCAGGTGTTGAGCTAGCTGCCGACTGGGAACTATGAACCGAGTGTCATAGGCAGACTCTGGAACAGAAGTGGTGTCGTCTGACCCAGGGGCTGAAAAGATGTTGGCTGACTCAAGAGCAGTCTTAGCATCAGCCAATTCAAACTCAGTAATTGGGAAGCCGTCATACTCAGGAACTGAGACACCTGCTGACTCAGGCTCAGGAACAGAAGAAGTCAGACTGGGACTCAGGCACAGTCCCAGGAACAGACAAGGTGTCAGCCCGCCCAGGAACAGGAGAGATGTAACAAATGAGATGTCAGCATGGACTCCTGACTCAGGAACTGTAAGGACCTCGATTGATGTACTGGGCAGCGGAGGCTCAGGGTCATTGGGCGGCAGAACCTCCATGTTGCTGGATAGCTGTGAGGCTAAGGTGCTTGGGAGTGGTTAGGATGAGGAGCTGGGCAGTGGTGTGGGACTAAGAGCTGGGCAACGGTGGGGACAAAGAGGCCGGCAGCCATGGGGACAAGGAGCCGGGCAGCAGAGAGAAACAACAGCAGCACGGAAATAATCAATATCAGGGACAAAATCCTCCATATTTCCAATTCTAGCATTTAAATCTCCACAAATATAAATTGCATCCCCTTGAAGATGAGTCTCATTCATGGAGATATTATCTGCATTAATTGAGTTCAAAATGGATACATTTATATATACATATATATACAGTACATTTATATAAAAAAAATTAATATTTTATTACTTTGTTCTTTTACTTGGAAAAGGGCTTTGTCGAATATGTTCAAATGAGTGTTGCAACATTTGAATTTGTTGACTCATTTTGCCAGGACACTGTCTGTCAAATCAAATCAAACCTACCTACACAGTCCTGATGAAGCAGATAAGCTGAGTTTTTAGCCCTGCTAGTTGCGTGGCTCTAGGGATGGCAATGTCAGTCCACCATTTAATTCCACACTGAAATATCTCAAGAACCATTGGAAGGATTCTAGGAAATTCCTTCTTGATTTCTAGATGGTGAATCCCTGACTTTTTCCTCTTGTACCACCTTGAGGTTGAGATTTGTGGTTTTGGGTGAAATATCTAAACAGCTACTGGATTGTCATGGGATTTGATACAGACATTCATGTCATGCTCAAGTTGAATTGATATCAGTTTGCTGAGCCCTTAACTTTTTGAGGTCTACGAGCCATCATCAGAGATATTTTTCAATTTGCACAAAATGCCTACTTTATAACCAAATATCTGTAAAACTGGTGTCTGTGCCATCATATTGAGTATGGGTGTTGGGACAGGCTAAGGAGGTAGAGAGTTGTTGTCTAATCAGAGGGTCAGGGTTTAGTCACTGGCTCTTGCTACATTTTGAAGTGCACTTGGGGCGCTTTAGTAGGGAAGCGCTTTGAGTGATCAGTAGCCCTGAATAGCACTATGTAAATTGAATTTACCAGGCCCATCCTCCACTGTACTTAGTACTTTTAGGCAAAGACACACTCCACTGTCTACATCAGTGGAGCTGAGGTGGAGCAGGCAAAGAATTTTAGGTTCCTGGGAATCAACATCACAGAGCACCTGTCATGGTCTTGTCACATTGCCAGCCTGGTGAAGACACAGAAAGGGACTGAATTTCCTAAGGAAACTTAAGAACATTAGATTCTGGTGCCAAGTTCTTGCCAGCTTTTACAGAGGAGCAATAGAAAGCATCCTGACTGGAAACATCACAAACTGGTATGGTTTATCATGGCCCAGGACAGAAAGGCTCTACAGGGGGTGATTAAAACCACCAGAACATCACTAGTACCATCTATAGAGCATTAGTGACATCAGTGAAGTGAGATGTCTCCACAGAGCCCAAAAGATACTAAAAGACAACACCCACCCAGCCACAGTCTGTTCACCCTGCTGCCACCTGACAAAAGATACAGAAGTATCTGCTACCATACCACCAGACTGCAGAGCAGCTTCATTCCCCAGGCTGTGAGACTCCTCAACTCATTCAACAATCCACCATACATTTTTTAAAAATATTTTTCTTGTGTAGCATAAAAGGACTACAACTTGTTAAGTGTAAAGTTACAAATAAATGAAACTCTGAAACCTTTGGTTTACTGCTAATTAGCAACTGTTGATACTCGGCACTCTGATATAGTGAACGTAGACCAATCAGCCACAACATTAAAACCACTGACATCCATACTTGACACAAATCACCCAAACAAACACCATTGCAGGCCAAGTACAACCCCTCATTGCAACGGCCCTTCCTGATGGCAGTGGACCCTCCAGCAGGACAGCAGGAGCAGTTTCAGTGCCACATCTAGAAAACTGAATGGTCTGAGGAATGTGACAAAGAGCTCAAAGCATTCACCTGTCCTTTTAAATTTCTCAGAGTCCAATTCAATTTTACATCCTTTAGACGTGCTGGAACAAGTCCGATCCAAGGGGGCCCCATCTCGCAGCCGAAGGACTCAAAGGATCCGCCACCAACACCCTGGTACCAGACACCCCCAGAGGTGCTATCTCCAAACCTTGATGGGTCAGTACCAAGTCTGATCCACGACAGGGCCTCCATGGATCTGACTTGCTCACGAATGCCCGAAGGTTGCTTGATTGAAGTGTTTGGGGTGTTGTAGGGCGCATGTTGCAGGGAATTGCTATCTACGAGTGCTACTGCCATGAGGGGCTGTACTTGGTCTGCAGTGGTCAGTTGTGCATGTCAAGTGGCATCCACATGAACGCTAGGACCCAACGTTTCCCTGCAGAACATTGTATTGTAACGAGATGATCAATTTTATGTGGTAAGTACTGATTGTCCAATTTGCCAGTGTCTTGCCTTTGCTACCTTTCCGGTAAGATAGGTGAGTGTCCAGCTGGGTTGTTAATCAGTCTTTCCATCGGGCACTCTTTTATTATTTTGCCTTTTTTGTTTTCGGAGTAATCTTGGGTGGGGATAAAGTTCCCTGTCGGTTCCCTGTCGGAGGCAGGCGTTTCAGGGCCTCGGCCGCTGATAGTAGCCTTTCAAGTCACCTCGAGCCCGGCATGCTCTAGAATATAAACAAGTAAAGTTTTGATAGGCAGGATCCTGAGGAGTTTGTTCTTGTAAGGCTGGACAGTTAATAATTGTATGTGGCATTGGGCGTCAGTATGATCACGTTTGCTGCTGGTAGATGTGGTGATTAATTCTTTTTGCTTATCAATCATGTGTAATTTTGATTGGGCTATAGTGTGTTAGCCTAAACTAGCTGTCAGCTAGATGTGTGTTAGACAGCATTTGTCCCGCCACTGTCATCACGAAATTAGACCTACTAAAAGGGTACTGGCAGGTCTCACTAACACCCAGAGCATCTGCTATCTCCGCATTTGTCACCCCTGGCCATTTTTTGCAGTATGACGTGATGGCTTTTGGTCTGAGGAATGGAATGTGACCGCTACCTTCCAGCGTCTGATGTATTTGGTTTTAGGCGATGTGCTAAACTGTAATGTGGATTTAGATGATGTGGTCATGTATTCTCACTTGTGGGCGGAGCATGTGTCCAGTTTGTCGGAGGTGTTCCAGCAGTTGGCTAAGGCATTGCTGATGTTAAACCTTGCTAAGTGTGAGTTTGGTAAGACCACCCTCACTTATTTGGGGAAGTAGATGGGCCATGGTCAAGTCTGTCTGGTGGATGCTAAGGTCCAGGCGGTGTTGTCGTATCCTGTCCGGTCCACCAGATGTGAACTCAGGCAGTTCCTAGGCATGTCAGGCTATTATCTGTGTTTCTGTAGGAACGTCTCTGTTGTGGTGGCACCACTTACCAGGTTTTACAGTCCGGCTGTCCCTTTTGTGTCAAGTGAGGTGTGTCAACATGCTTTGGAAGCGGCTAAGTCCCTCCTTTTTAGTGCCCCTGTTCTGGCTGCCCTAAACTTATCTCAGCCATTCAAGCTTGAGGTTGATGCCAGTGCTGTGCTGTTGCAGGATGGCAAAATGGTGTGAGCCATCCTGTGTTATTTTTCATTTAAGTTTAAATGCCACCAGCTGAACTACTCCACCATAGAGAAGGAGAAACTAGCCATGCTCCTTGCCATCCAGCATTTCAAGGTATATGTCGGCTCCAGCCCATCCCGTGGTTGTTTAGACTGACCATAACCCTCTTGTGTTCCTAGTCCAGATGCATAACCATAACCTAACCACACCTGATCCTACTTGCCACTTAGATCTGGTGATATAACATGCTGCTGGTGCCAGTGGGCCAGGCGGCTGTGGTGTACAAGAGCCAGAGTGATTGAGCTACAGGCCGTATTTTCTTTTGAAGACACCTGTTTCTTTGTTGACTAGCTTTTTTGTAAATAAACTATTTTTCAGCTTAAAAAACTACATCCTGTTTTTATTCCTCCTCTTTTATGCCTGGTTTTCATTTACTATGTTACTCCCCTCATCCCCCTGGCCTTACGGAGTGCTGAACAGAAATACTCGAGATTTGAAACCAAGTTTTCAGGAGCTTGAACAGTCAATCAATCAATACAAACAATCAATGTTTGTATTAATGTTACTGGTAATAAAGGATGCATCTTTACACGGCTTGATAGACTTTTGACTGATGGTTTGATGGCTTTGTCTGTCTGCTCATCCATCTCCCTGTTTACATAGACAATGAACTGTGCAGACTACCCTCTCTCTTACACAAAAACACACACATACATGCTCTCTTAAATCTATTGTTCATGCATTAGGCATTTAGAGTGTTTAGTGTTTGGTTGATGTCCAATAGGTCTGAGGCTGAAGGCTACAGAGCTTTTATCAGTTCAAGGGCACTCAGCTCATAGGCTGCAGGCCTGATATAACATTAACATCCCAACTGTCATTTCAATACAAACACACTTGCACACAGAGACGTACACACACAACTGATTGTGTGTGTGTGACCTTCTGACTTCCCCTCAAGCCCAGAGTAAAGGCTGAAATGATGTATAAGCAGATCAGAAGCATACAGTGAGAGAAAAGATGATCAGAGCAGGCTGGAAAGTGTTTAAGTTCTATAAAAAGATAAGCTCGCCTCCTACTCTTGCCACCTTCCCTCTTCACCTTGTTGTCTCCTCACCCCCCTTCACCCCTACGTTCCCCTCTCCTCACCCCTGCAACCTCTCATCCATCCATGTCACTCTCTCTCTCTTTTTCCCTACTCCTCAGACTCCTTCCCTCAGTACTCCTTCCCATCTGGTGGTTAATTCATGAAGTCTGACTGAACATGCACCCTTTCCATTATTAATATAACATTAGGGAGACAGAAGGAAGAGGAGAGAAAAAGAGAAGGGGAAGGAGAAGGGATGAGAGACAGAAGATGTGGGAGACACAGGGACAGAGGGTGAGAAGAAAAGGAGACAAGGAATTTGGGAGAGGGCGGGTCAGGGAGGCAAATGGAGGGCAAAAGAGATGGAGATGAAATGAAATTTGAAAAAAAGGTAAAGAGGGGATGATGGAGCAAATGAAGGGCAGCTGAATGAAAGACAGCCAAATTTTTCCCCAACAGCTAAATGAGGGAGGGGGGAAACTGGAGGTAGAGGATAGTGACAGGTGAGATGGGAGAAAATGTGTCAGGAAGAGGAATACTGTCACGTGACACTATTGGGATGCATGCAATGTCTCATTTCCCATGAAAAGAGGCAAAATATATGAGGAAGAGAGCAAGAAGGAATAGAGGTAAAAAAAAAAAACACAACAGAAAGGGAAACTCAGATGTGGTAGAACTGATCATGTGACTATGAATCCTTGATCTTGGACTAACTCACACACTCGAAATGTGAAAAGGTAAGTAATGCTTTTTGGTAACACCTCATTTTACAGGTCTGGAATTTTCCAAGTAGGTGCTAATTACAAGCAATATTTGAAATTTCTTTGAATTTACACCCCAATTACCTCAAACTTTATTAAAAATTACCCCAACATGATTTAATAATAATATTCTGCTATTTTCCAACCAGCAGTTAGAAAATAGCTGCTAAGTTATTTAATACATTTCCATTCACACACAGTAATTATACACAGGAACATAACTGATTGTACATACAGTATGAACATTTTTTCATGTTATACATTTATTTGCTAATGAATGAATGTCCCTGATTCTGGAGACGTATTCAGAGAATGCAAAAATATTATCAAACAGGTATTGAATTAGAGCACCATCCTCAGTACTATTTGTCGTAAATCATGATATGAAGTACAGCATAAAATAAAACGAACTTCATTCTCCACCTCATTCCGGTCACAGTATTCACAGATTCTTTCATCTCTGTAACTTCCTGTTTTAACGTGCTGTGGTAATATACTACATCTTAACTATGCACATAGTGGTCTCTGACTTACAGGCAAATTGTACTTAACATATTTTTCACATCTATACTCTTCTTAAGTAAACAATGAGTTCTCAGTTTTGGCTTGCTCCAGATTTCCACAGCCCATGATTGTGAGCATTTAGCCCGGCTTGGTGTTTAAACTCCTCCACCTTCACATTTACTTTGTGGAGGTACATTTCTTCCAATCCACACTCTTCTACTAAATCAAGTACTTCACAGGCCTATTCACCTTTAACAGACAAATCCCAGAAAAATATTTTACTGGCTATTCTGTTTGTTGGTAGGCTCAAGAACCTGCTAACTTTCCATCTGACTTCACACGAGTCCCACCCCATATCTCCGTTAAATGGCAGGAGAGGTGCATATAGTCCCAGAGAGAATCAAATTGCCCAATTGTGAACACGTTCATTTTTCTGAAATCTTTTATCACGTCATACACTTGACACATAATCTAAAATAGGGCATATACATGTTTGATACAGTTTGAAATATGTAGCATAACCCATGTCTTAGAATTTTTGTTTTACCTACAATACCTCCAAGCGCGCTACTTGCAGAGTCTGCTAAAACGGATGTACCATGTAAAAAGGACATGCTTTCATCTAGAAAAAAACCAAGATACTTATATTTATTTGTAAACTCAAGTCTTTTGTCACCAATGCAAAACTGAAAACTGCTCCTTTCTCTACCTGGCTTATGAAAATGCATAATTTGTGTCTCTTTGGATTGATACAAAGTCTCCACTTTTTGCACCATTTATAAACACATCAGCATTGTTTGTAAATCTGAATGTATTGTTGTCTCAAAACAAAAAGAGTGACATTTAACTTGACTGGTTTGCAGATATTATTAGTCCTCAACAGGCAATTAAGACATGAAACTTAAATGGGATATTAGTCACTTGATTCTTGATTATGAAGTCGTATTTATCTCAAATAGCTATTTGTGGTGGGAAACTATAAAACAATTGACTTTTAGAAAATAATAGAAACTGGTGAGAATGTGAATGGTAAAAAAAATGCACTTAAGCTGCAACAAAATGGCATGTTCAGCAGATATTAAACAGAAACCAGTTGGAAAATAGCTAAATATTGTAAATATTATTATATAATAATATAATATTGGGGTAAAACATGTTACCCATGTTTCTTCTAAATACCAGGTCTGAGATGCCTTGTACAGTAAAGAAAAGGAAATAAAAATAAAAAACAAAGTCAAACATTTTTCATTGATAAACCGCAGTGATGGCTCAGTTTTCACCACTCATACAGCTTGCAGCATTACACATCTTTGTTAACATTCCCCCAAAACATTAGTAAAAATCTGTGCAAAGTATACTCTCGTCACCCCATCACTCACTTTGTTGTCACACCCCATTTATGCCAGTTGTATTACAAAGTTGGAGTTATCGCTCAGCTGTTTGGGTTTTGGGCCCTGGGCTGTTATGTTTCACAGTGGTTCATTCCCAGATGGGCTTATTTTGAGTTTATCAACAAGTGGACCTCAGATTGATTCTACATTTTTCTTTATCTATGTCAGCTTCATTTTTACCAGGAAGTCGTATTGAGATTAAGATCTCTTTTACAAGAGTGACCTGGCCAAGGTAGCAGGCGTACAAAATCACAACATATAAAATATAACATAAAACTTAGACAGAGAAGGATACAGAGGTAAGTTAGGAGTTTACCAAGTATCACTTTATAGATAAAAATGTACCAATGTTATTGTCTTCCAGTGGTCAATGATGTCCAACCCACCAAATCATAAAGAATGCAATGATGAGTACGAGACTTTGCTTTTGTAATACAACGCACTGTAATGGTACACTGAGTCATGGATCAATGAAATGGAGGCGGCTGCATGCATATTAAATTAAGTCACTCTAGTCTATCACAGGTAGAAATGTAAATTCCACAAGATTTTTCTCGCCATTGTGAGTAAAACAATAAGTGACAAAGAAAAAACAAGGCAAGTATTGCCTTGGGTCAGGAGTAAAAATGGAGTACTATGAAAAAAATCAGGTGCTATTCAAGAATGAGGGCGAAGAAGAGCACCAGTAAAAAGAAAACACAGTGACTGTCCAGCTTACTTGCACATAAAAACCAAGGTGTGTGGAGGCAGTCTGACTGAGAATCTGAGACACTGTGATAATGTTAAAAAAACTTTATTAACTTAATGAATACGCCTACGTGGAGTCTTCATCAAGGCATAATGAACACAATAACGACAGGTGCTGTATAAACAGACTATAGTCAAACATGTGCATTATACTAATTTTCATTTACAATAAAGATTATCACAGACAGCTGCAGTACAAGCGCAAATATCGTAAAAAGAAAGATATTTGCGTATCATATTAATGCCACCAATTTGTAATATCATCCATATAGAGAGATATATTTCTTACCTCTCACATGACAAGTGCTCTATACAACTCTCAATCAATCAATATAAGTACAAGAAATATGAAATGCATTTATATAAGCTATCACAGGGCAAACCAGCAATGTACTGCTGAAAGTGGCAGTGGTAATGCAATGATGGACACAGATGTGTCTCAGATATTAACGAACTCTCAAATACAGTGTGTGAAAAGGGCAAAAGGTAAAATGCAATTGAATGAGGAGTGTCCAAACTTTTGACTGATTTTATATACATACATATACATATATACAAATTTATATATATACACATATATACATGCTTTAATGACAGCTTTGCACACTTCTGGCATTCTCCCAGTCAGATTCATGAGGTAGTCACCTGGAATGGTTTTCAATTAACAGGTGTGCCTTGTCAAGAGTTAATTTGTGCAATTTCTTGCCTTCTTAATGTGTTTGAGACCTTCAGTTGTGTTGTGTAGAGCTAGGGTTGGTACTAGGGATGGGTACCTTTCACATCTGAACCGATACGGTACCGATACTCGGTACCTGCAAATCGACTCAGCTAGGTAAAGAGAAACGACAGTCCATCATTACTTTAAGACATGAAGGTCAGTCAATCCGGAAAATATCAAGAACTTTGAATGTATCCTCAAGTGCAGTCGCGAAAACCATCAAACACATGATGAAACTGGCTCTCATGAGGTATATCATGATATATACATACATACATATAAACATACATATATATATACACACATACTATGTATATATATGTATGTATATATATATATACACACACACACACACATATATATACATATATATATATAAACAAGTAGACATATAATATACATTTGACTATGGTCTGTATGTACAGCACCTGTTGTGTTCTTCATGCCTTGATGAAGACTCCTTGAGACAAAACGCATAGACGTATCCATTAAATTAATAAGATTTTTCACATTATCACAGTGCCTCAGATTCTCAGGCTGCCTACACATACCTTGGACTTTATTTGCAAGTAAGCTGGACAGTCACTGCGTTTTATTTTTATTGGTAAAACAATGTTTATTTGTAAATTAAAAGTCAATATTCACTTTGCTAACTTCCAGTTTGCAATCTAGATCAGCAACATTTACATTTAAGAATAAGCTTGTTGTCCATTCATACACCCAAGTACTTGTATGAGGACCCCTTTCACCCATAAGATGTGAAAATGCTAAAATCATCAATTGTAAGCTAGCTTTTGAAAAGACCATGAACTTCAGATTCTGAGCATTTAAAACCAATTTTAAACCCAGCAGAGCAGCTTGTAATGGCTACCTGAAGCTGTTGCACTGCCTGTTCTATAGAGGCATGTGAAAAAATGACAGTGATATCAGCATATTAGATGTATTTTGCTTGAATGTCTTTACCCAAGTCATTTATAAAAACAGAGAACAAAATAGGCCCAAAATGGACCCCTCAGGGACACCTTTAGTTATCTCAGGAAAGTCAGATGCATGGCCCTCTGCATACACACTTCAGTCAAAAAAATATTTCCTATTGCCAACATCACATATTTTAAAACAAACCTTTAAAACAAAACAATTTCCTTTGTTGATATTTTTCAGGAAGTCTACGAAAGATCCCCAAATCTTTCGTCCTTGGACTTTTCCTTTATTGCAAATATTAATTCTCTTGTATATAAGCAAACTTGAAAGACCTTTTGAGTACTGTTTTTTTTTCTCTAGTACACAACATTTGTACTGTAAAGTTGATGTGCAATGATCTTTTTCATCTTACTCTCTAAGATATATAGAAAACAGAGTTAACTTAAATTGGGACTCAAACAAAAATCACTGTCAACAATGCAATAGACACAAAATATTTTCAAAATCTTTGATAACTGGACATTCCCATGAACAATCATAATGTCTCTCTATCCTCTTTATAGTCACTGCACTGCTCTGGATTTGTTTGGAATCTTAATGAAGGAACATGAACCCAGTTCAACAGTGTGGCTCACTGATGTGTTTTTAATAGTTTTTTGGACAACGATGGTGCTCTATGGCACAGAGGAAAGGGTGTATCAGGCTTTGATGTACAGACTAATCTATCTTAAAAGTATTGTCAAATTATTGTCAATTTTTTTATGTGACTTAGTGATGAGAAGAAAACGCAGAATACACCCCACATATCCTTACAATGTGTAACGATGCAGAGTTGGCTTTGAAAAATACAGTCTGAATAATTTTAACAGCAACTGTCTTTTAACTAATTCTTGAAAATATCTCTGGGAATGGCAGCACAGCAAAAACATACAAAACAAAACTTAAAATAAATCAAGGGGCACTTCAGCTGCTATTATAACCACCATGACAAATCAACACTTAGGGTTAAGAAGTATTAAGCCAATTAATACATTCACATGTGAATATAGTTTTCATACAATAATACCAATGCCAAGAGGAGTTCTGTATCTAAAATTTAAGGACATATGCTGACGATACGTAAATATGCATACAGATTTTCTACAGTAAGGGGGCCTGGATTCAAACGAGATAATGCAGAGTTAACGTCAACTACACATTCATTAATAGCATTATCCTAAAGCAGAAATGTGTTAGGATTATGTCATTTAATAATAAGTATCTAATTGTGGTCACCATTCCCATTAATTCTTATGGATTTGTCGGAAAAATGTAAATTATTTACAACAACAAGGTGCTTTACTTTACTTTAGATTTTCCCATTCAATCAATACAGTGGTATCACTTGTTAAAACACATTATGTATGGAGTGTGAAGAGATGTCTGGTGCCGAGGACAGGGATGTTTTTGGTGCTGCTGATAGTATATTCCAGAGCACATCAGCATTCTGCAGACCTGAGAGATCAGAGACCAGAAAGCAAGAAATGTCTCCCCAGGGTGGCAGGAATTGGTAGTGCACGTGTGTCTTTGTCACAGCTTACACACACAGTGGTGCTTCTCCAATGTGATGTGTGGGTCTTGTAGGTGTGTCCTTCAGACACACTTGGCTTCCATGTCATAGAGATGAAGAAGGTCCGAGATCACAGCATCAATGTCTGCTTTGGTCACATCCTCACACAGCACCTACAAACAGAAACACACATGCACAATACAGACATCAGCTCCACACCTGGTCTCAATAAACAGTGGACATCAGAGGTCTTCTGGATACAGATTTGAGAGAGAAATCAAAGCACAAACAAAAGAGACAAAATTTGTAAAATTGTTTGACAATGGTCAAACTGGTGGGTTTGGCCTGGCACCGTCAAAACCATAATTTTCCACAGAATTCACCACCTCTGAAAAACATCATGCAAAGGACCCCGACCCATCATCGCTAAATTCGAACACTTTAAACAAAAATAACAGGTCAAAAACAGAGGAAGGGAACATAAAGGCACCCCACTCAAGCTGAACAAGCAATATCTGCATGAAATAAATGAACGCCGAAAAAAAACGTACCCCATTTTAAAAGGGAACAAGCAAAACAACAAACATGCATCAATCATTGTTGACAAACTGTACATCAATGGACAATTATTCCACAACTCTAACTTCACTCCATGGCTCTTCTGAACAAACTGAAATAAACTTAAAAGTGTAAGCCTCATATCCGACAGTGCTCTCTTCTTTGTTCAGTTTTAGGAGATGCTCTGTGTTGAGGAGTTAACAATGACTCACTCTGTCTTTCCTCATCTGTTTTGTGTTGTTGTTGTTTATGTTTCGTGTCTTCACCACTCACTTTTACGTCTCATATGTACGTACGTTGTTGTTTATGGTTTATGTGCAGACGATCTAAGACAGTCAATGCAGTCTGCCCCAAATTCGACCACCCCTGTTCCCTCTCTCCCACCATCTGCTTCTTTCTTCCGTTTCACTCAAAACAAGATCAACCTAACACACAATCATGCACACACTCAACTTCCTAACATGGAATGTACGTGGCTTTCGAACCTAGACCAAAAAGAACCAAAAATAATCAATCATCTCATAAAATTAAAGGCTGATATATGTATTATACAAGAAATCACAAACTCAGAACTACAGTATCTTAGATTCAAACAATTGGAGAAAATATTGTCATCCACACTCAACAGTAAACATCCCGTTTGTCCATACTTCATCTATTATTGATCTACAGGGAAGATTTATCATCATTAACACATCTATTTACCACAACATTCACACTTGCTAATATTAACGGCCCCAACAATGATGACCCATCCTTTTTCCATAATTTCTTCTCCTTACTATGTAACTCAACAAATATCATAATAGCTGGAGAGTTCAATACTGTCATCAACCCCACAACTGACCGCTCTAGTACATCTGGTAATTCAAGACACTGGCCCACAACTAAAATAATAAAACAGTACAAGAATGACTTTGGACTTGGCGAAAGTTGGAGAATGAGAAACCCATCATCCAGAGAATACTCATATTTTTCCTCTCTCCACCAATCTTCCACCAGAACTGTTTTGTTTTTTTTGTGATAAGCAACTCACACACCCAACACATCCAAGATAACACAATCCATCCAATCATGATCAGTGATCATGCTCCAGTTTCCTTATCAATAAAAACTAAAAGCACAGGTCAAGTCTCCCACAAGATGGTGCTTCAATACATCACTCTTAGAAGATCCAGATTTCAACTCTTTAATCAGAAGAGAGTGGGCATCCTCTCTGGAGATGAACGACTCTCCAGAAATTTCATCATCACTTTTATGGGAAACAGGAAGTTTCCTTAGTTTCCTTACTCTTAGTTATAAGAGGAATAATCATATCATATTCATCACACAAGAAAAAACAGTAACAAGAACAACAAAAACTACTTTAGAGACAAGAATTAAACACCTAACATGCCAATTTAATAATGACCCCAGTGAACAAACACAAAATTAATTAACCCAACTTAAAACCCAATTTGAAACCATTACACACAAAAAGACACAGTTCTAATCCAACAGCTCAAATATGAAAACGTTCAATACAGTAACAAATCAAGTAAATATCTAGTAATCTACTGCAACTCAAAAAAGAAAAGGCAATCATCCCGTCCATACTCAATTCTACAGGTATCACCAACCATAATCCATAGGACATTAAAGGAATAGTTCACTCTAGAACGAAATTCAGTCATTATCGACTCACCCTCATGCTGATGAGATCTCCGGTGTTTCTTATTCCTCAAAGTGCAGCTGGAGACCCGCGGGGGTACCCTCCGGCAGCAAAAATCCATTTAACAGGCGTCAATTGTGCCCGAGACGAAAAGGTCCATAAAACTACACAAAAACTTTGTAATATTCCTCCATACTGCTCGTCCGCTGCAATCTAAGTGTCCTGAAGTGGTGACATCCAGAGTTTACTCGAAATGACGTCATTTAGTACATTTTTACAGCCTAAACAGTCACTATACTGTATATGCTCCCGCGTGCTCGGAGTCTCCCTCACAGCAGTTTGCACTACGGAAGCCGCGCCAGACAAGATGAATGAGAACTCGCGATAGATACACCGGTATTTACATCCAGCTATGAGCGACCGAGCTACACACAAACACAAGAGGGATCTGCCTGCACTAGTGATTTGAAACTTTGAAACTCACAGCAGGATGTAAATACCGGTGTGTATCTATTGTGAGTTCTGTTGATCTTGTCTGGCGCAGCTTCCACAGTGCAATCGGCTGTGAGGGAGACTCGCGTGCACGCGGGAGTAAATATAGTATAGTGACTGTTTAGGCTGTAAAAATTTACTAAATGATGTCGTTTCGAGTAAACTCTGGATGTCGCCACTTCAGGACACTTGGATTGCAGCGGGCAAGCAGTATGGAGGAATATAACAAAGTTTTTGTGTAGTTTTATGGACCTTTTCATCTCGGGCACAATTGACGCCTGTTATATGGATGTTTGCTGCAGGAGGGTACCCTCGCGGGTCTCCAGCTGCACTTTGAAGAATAAGAAACTACACCGGACTTCTCATCAGCATGAGGGTGAGTCGATAATGACTGAATTTCGTTCTAGAGTGAACTATTCCTTTAATAATGTATTTCATACATTTTACAACAGTCTGTACTCCTCAGATCATGAACCCAGCCAATCAGAGATTGACACCTTTTTAAATAAACTGGACCTGCCATCACTACCAACAGAACTAGCCCACTTTCTAGATACACCACTTACCTCTGAAGAACTGTATAAAGCCTTGAACAAAATGCCAAACAATAAATCACTTCTGGGACATATTTTCACCATTATTCTACAAAGTAACTACAGAAATCAAAGCAACCTCCACCACATGAACACCGCTGTAATGACACTACTATTATAACCAAATAAAGACCCAACCCACCCTTCCAGTTATCACCCCCTCTCATTAATCAACACTAACTTAAAAATTGTTACAAAATCACTAGCAACAAGAATAGAGACAGTAACCCCGCTACCCATTCACCTAGATCAGACAGGTTTCATCAAAAACAGACATGCTTCAGACAACATCCGCAACATATCACAACAAAAACAAAACAAAACCATACTCGTATCATTAGATGCAGAAAAAACATTTGACAAAGTAAACTGAAACTTTTTATTTAGCATCCTCCTTAAGTTTGGTTTTGGAGAGTCGTTCATCCACTGGATAAAAACACTGTACACTTCACCTAGGGCCACAGTAATCACAAACAGAATCACCTCACTGAGCTTCACACTTCACCATGGAACCAGACAAGGATGCCCACTCTCTCCATCTTTATTTACAATCTTTATCAAACCACTCGCAGCAGCAATACGATGTAACAATAAAATCAAAAGAATCCAAGATGATAATTCAGAACATAAACTTAGACTTTATGCAGATGATTTATTATTACATTTGCAAAACCTCTCTACATCACGAAAAGAGATTTTAAATGTCATTACTGACAACTTCACACTACACAATAAACTGGACCAAATCCACTATTTGACCATTGACCGAAGACACCTGGGAATCTGCAGCCCAAGATTAAACCCTCCCACTTCCTCTTTCCTCCAGGCTGTCAGAACTATTCAACCTAAATTACACCCCTCTGCTGAAAAATATAGAAGATGATTTCAAATGCTGTACCAGATTACCACTCACTCTCAATTGATCAGTTATCTCAACAGTTAAAATGAAAACTTTACCACAGATTAATTATTTATTCTGACAAATGGTTCAAAACACTAAATTCACTGACAACTCAATATTACTGGAGAAACAAAAAAACAAGAATCTCACTTCTAACATTACAAGGAAAGTCACAAGGTGACCTTGAAGCACCAAACTTTCTTTACTACTTTCTGTCAAATCAATTACAGTATTTATTCAAATGGACTCAAAAGGAAAACACAATACCCAATGGCTAGATTTAGAACAAAATCAGTGTAAAACCACTTTACTTGCAGACCTCCCCTTCCTACCACAATCAATCAAGAAACAGGACTACTATAAGAACATCACTATCCCCTCAAATCTGGCAGCCTGGTGAAATACACATAAAATCACCAACTCATCACTGGCACCATGTAGAAACAACCCGATTTGGCACAATGCAGACTTCCACCTACACAACAACCCCATTTACTTTTCATCATGGTAACAAAAGGGAATCACTCACCTGCATCACCTATTCCAAAACAGCCAATTCATATCATTCAACACACTAATCCAAAAGTACTGAGTTGGGAGAGACGAGTTCCTCCACTACCAACAATTCAAAGCAATAATCAAATCTAAAATTAACATAACCAGCAGCACACTACAACACTCTCCGTTAAGTGAAGAAATCAAGGGAAATGACTCAAAATAATAATCTCAAAACTATATAAACTTCCTTCCCTCCCAACCCTGACTTCTGGATACAAATCAATAAAAACATCTTCTCCATGACCACTTACACGAAATTTACAACTTATACAATATAAAACTATCCACAGAACACACATCACCCAAGGGAAAATGTTTAAAATGGGATTAGCAAACACAGATATCTGTTCACAATGCACTTTGGGTAGCACAGATGATTATTTTCACACCACTTGGGCCTGCCAAACAGTTCACTCATCCTGGATAACAGTCAGTGAAAAACTCTCTATCTTGGGCTGCAGAGTCCCACCGTCCCCATCACTTTGCCTGCTGGGAGACTTGACACAAGTCACTATCCCAATTAAATACAGAAACCCATTACTCATTTCTCTAACTGTCGCCAAAAGAATTACTCTTTCAAAACTGGAAATCGAAAACATCTTGCAATATCACCCACTGACACAACTTACTAATAGAATATATCTCAACAAAAGGATTAAAAGCCTGCAAAAAAACCCAATATATCAGTCTTTAATTAAACATAAGTTATCTAAGCCCCAACCCAACCCAAATGACCATATGTACCCCCGCATGACTTAAAAACTCTGTTATTCCTTAATCTCTGCATCTACTTCATCTCCTCTCACCCACCTTGACATATCAACAGCCATCTTTTTAACAACCGTATCAGCTGTTACATATAAATATATATGTATGTTTTGCAATATCTGTTCTCTTTCTTGTGTGTCTGATTACATAATTTTTTGTTATTATTATTATTATTATTATTATTGCTGTTGTTGTTTATGTCATAATCTTGGTGATGGTGAAAATGAATTATATAGGTTTTTTTTCCCCTTCCTCTTTCTGCCGACATCATTGGTATTATGACTATTATTATAATTGTTATATTTCGATTAATGTTACATTAGGGGTGTGCGATATGACGATATTAGATCGTGAAGGATTAGAATGTATAGACGATCTGCCAAAGTGCAGAGATCGTAGGGATCAACTCTAGGGCACATTCTATAAATTGCAGTTCTATGCTGATGCACCGACGCACCAAACATATTAGGTCGTCAACCTGACCGACCAATTATAGCGAATTACGGGCAGTGACGCGCTTTCTTACCCGCCTCCTTGTTTATGTGTGTAGCGGTAGCCGCATGGAGAGCCATAGCTGAAAGCAAAAGGGAGGAGTTGGTCGCTTTTAAAAAAAAAAAAAAAAAAAAAAAACAGCGTTTCACCATCTCTCATCTCTGCCAGTTAGCCCCTCCACCTGCCGCCTCTCTCGGGTGCGCGCACACACACACACACACACACACACACACACAGGCGCATGGATAGGTCGCGCCCGTTTATAAAGGGTAAATGCGCTAATTGTACAGTGTTCAAATTCCCGCGACCCCACCCCCACCCCGTCCGTCGGATAGTCCGACCACTGACGGACTTATTTGACCCTTTTCAATAAGCTATTTAGTGTTTTGATATACTTAAAACCTGTTAAAATGACTGTGTTGAATAAAACAAACAGTAATGTCTTCATTGATATTTTACTTTCATGTTTATTGAAAGCTACCTTTTATGTTGCAAGAGTGCACTTTATCAGAGTGTTGTTGTTTACCTTTTAGTATGTTGACGTTTGCACATGTTGGCAAAACTGCAACTATTTAAATTAAAATCTGTTCAGAAAGGTTCTTTGGCCTAAATTGTCTTTTTTTTTTTTATTTAAGATCGTGATAAAATCGAAATCTTGATTTTATTTTTAAAAAATCGTGATATGATATTTTTGCCATATCGCCCACCCCTATGTTACATATATCATAAGGAAAATTAA